>NC_069502.1:12078851-12348375 GCF_027579735.1 Bombina bombina | reverse complement strand
CCAAGGGAGACTTGCAAATGTGGCCATGAGCACTAATGTCCCTCTTAATCGAGCGCTATTTAAAAAATTGTGCTGAGGTAGTGAACCGCGAAAGCGGACATCCACGCAAGTATTCGCTGCCAGTACAAATGTTACCTTTCACAAGCGCTGTACTATACAAGCACCAAAAATGATAGCTGCGTTAAACAAATAAGTGACTAGGACTTGCCTGAGAGAGGGATCTCCCTCTACCATTGACAAAACCCCTCGGTTCACCAATAAAGAGGCTATCCCTCTAAGAACCGGAACGTCAGCCAAACAGCAGTCAGGGAAAACTATAAACCTCAAATATTTTACATACATCCTTCCCAAAGGGATTTACTCTACAGGTGAAACTCGAAAAATTAGAATATCGTGCAAAAGTTAATTTATTTCACTATTGCAACTTAAAAGGTGAAACTAATATATGAGATAAACTATCTTGCTTTGCATGTAATGAGTCTAAGCCGTGATTTGTCATAATTGTGATGATTATGGCTTACAGCTCATGAAAACCCCAAATCCACAATCTCAGAAAAACAGAATTTATGCTTACCTGATGAATTACTTTCTCTTACGGTGTATCCAGTCCACGGATTCATCCTTACTTGTGGGATATTCTCAATCCCTACAGGAAGTGGCAAAGAGCGCACACAGCAGAGCTGTCCATATAGCTCCCCTCAGGCTCCGCCCCCCCAGTCATTCGACCGACGGTTAGGAGAAAAAGGAGAAACCATAGGGTGCCGTGGTGACTGTAGTTTTACAAAATTAAATTTGAACCTGACGTAATTGCCAGGGCGGGCCGTGGACTGGATACACCGTAAGAGAAAGTAATTTATCAGGTAAGCATAAATTCTGTTTTCTCTTACATGGTGTATCCAGTCCACGGATTCATCCTTACTTGTGGGATACCAATACCAAAGCTTTAGGACACGGATGAAGGGAGGGAACAAGACAGGTAACCTAAACGGAAGGCACCACGGCTTGCAAAACCTTTCTCCCAAAAATAGCCTCCGAAGAAGCAAAAGTATCGAATTTGTAAAATTTGGCAAATGTATGCAGTGAAGACCAAGTCGCTGCCTTATAAATCTGTTCAACAGAAGCCTCATTCTTGAAAGCCCATGTGGAAGCCACTGCTCTAGTGGAATGAGCTGTAATTCGTTCAGGGGGCTGCTGTCCAGCAGTCTCATAAGCCAATCGGATGATGCTTTTCAGCCAGAAGGAAAGAGAGGTAGCAGTTGCTTTCTGACCTCTCCTCTTACCAGAATAGACAACAAACAAAGATGATGTTTGTCTGAAATCTTTAATTGCCTTTAAATAGAATTTTAAAGCACGAACCACGTCAAGATTGTGCAAAAGTCGTTCCTTCTTAGAAACTGGATTAGGGCACAGAGAAGGAACAATAATTTCCTGGTTAATATTCTTATTAGAGGGGGGGCGGAGCCAACTGCCAGGGGAGCTGGTCGCATATACCATGAGCTCCTGCTTTATACAATAATTTTACAAGCTTATCCAGCATATTCTCTCTACTTCTACCTATATCGTGGAGGCATAATTTGGCTGTTATCTTTTGAAAGTTATTGGGGGAACTTTGCAGCGCTCAACATCGTGAATTTTGCATCTCCTTTTCTCTGCCTTCTAACGTGACCCTGAGCACAGAAAAACATGGCTGCGCTTCTCCTAACTCAGCTAATAGACTTGCTAGACAGCCACAATAATGCTCTTTTGGATGCTGTGACTGAGGCATTTAAGCCTCTTATGGCTAGCGCTTCTGATCTGACTACCCCGACTGTCAGCGAGGATGAGCTACAGGAGGAAGATGTTACAGATTCGCAGCAGTCGCCATCTTTAACCCTACAGCCTGGGCACTACACGTGGCGCTATGATGAAGCAGATTGTAATACAGGGAAGGACTTGTATTTGTCGGACCTAGTGAGGGACAGTTTATACACAGGTAGCGATCTTTGGTGGTTTGTTGTCGCCCCGACAGTACTTGCTGTACTGCAACCTGGAACAAGTGCTGGAGCGCGCAATCTTAACACACCTCCTACAAAGGCTTTGCAGATGCTTGTGGATCCTACAGCCCGAACAGTGCGATTGGGAGTAGGCTGAGCTGGTAACTCGTGGTGTATCTTGAGCAGACCCCTCACGATACGTTTATGGCATAGACTCTGGTACACTACTTTCATCTCATTCACTGTAAACCTCAGCCCCATGCGTTTCTATAACGCTTCATTGACACCAATTAAATATGGACTGCCTCTACCCCACTGGACTCTTCTACTATAACCCATTTCAGAGAACTTTAAAGCTCTTCCTACAGCTGGCTTTTATTAGGATGGAAGACAGCAGCGGCGCATATCCCCTCTCAGCACATGCCGCTCCATTTGTTCTCTGCAATCTGGTGTAAGACCTTTCAAGTATTAGCTGTGTACTTATACCCTGCGCTCCTGATGCCACTCTGGAAGACAGGCACCGGATAGTCAAAGGCTGTGCTTTCTATTGGGACTTATGGCTGGCGGTAGAGTTTAAATGCTTACAGCCCAGAATGCTAGTTCTACATTAATAGGACTGCCTATGTTTATGTGCTCTTTGCTTATTTACAAGATAATATTCTTTTGTGATGTATCTTTTTATCTAGGTTCCGGCAGCTAATTGATCCTATGCAAGAGCTCTATAGCTGGAATCTGCATGATATCAACACAATCAGTTTTAACTATACCGTTTGAAAGGGCAAGTTGCTGTTAGCTTAAGCCGGACTGTCCCTAAAGTTCCTTAGCTATACCTTCAACCCACAAGAGGACTCTCCATAAAGTTTATGTTTGCCTGTTCATAAAAAGCAAGTAACGTTTTTTAACCAATTATTGCCTTGGATACCTGTTTTACAGTAATAGAAATGCCTGTGTTTATGTGTTCCTTGTCTAGTCAAGTGCTACTGCCTTTGATGGAGGCTGCCTGAGATAGAAATGTAGTTAATCTACCCTTCCTAGCTTCATGGATATTAAGCATTTAAGTCATTTATATTTTAGCACTCCACACTTCGAAATTTAGACTTAAACATATTTTTTTGATAGACGATGTAGTTACCATTTTCTGCCACTGGAGGGGAGTAGAGATTCGATTTTACTCTGACCATAGCATAGATTCGTGTAAGTTTGGCTTAGCTGACATATCATCTGAGACTGTTTCAAGATCCCTAGTTATTGAGCTACGCTCTGCAGATTATTTATTTATATACAGGCAGATCACAATCAGGTAGCTATATATTTTTCTGTATATCTTTATTTACTACCTTCTACTGACTAAAAACTAATGCTACCAGAAGGGGACTGATGACTGTCACTGTTTGTATTATTTATACTAAGTTTTGCAGGCTAAATAGTTAAGGGTGGATGAGGCATATAGCAGTTTATTGTATTTATAGTTAGCTTTTCATATGTGGACAACAAATTTTAGAAGAAGCTCTCTTAAATACATAGCAAAATGTCCCTTAAGTTTCATGGAAACCCTGAGTAAATCTGCTCTACAATATTTATTACTCTAGATCAAGGGTTTTAGATCCCACTACTGTATAGCTATAACTTCAGTTACATCAACAGTGTATTGCACCATGCGGGAGCTTTCTTGTGCTCGTAACCTTTTCCTCATTAAGTTGTCCCTCTAGAGTACCTTCATAAACTATACCTCCAGTTGTATGTTCCATCCGTAGTGCCCAAACCAATATCAGCAGATGCTTATCTGACTACAAAGTGCACCTGTTGCCGGGTATAGGGCCCATGCCTGAATGACAGGTTGCACTGTTATTAGTATAGCTGCTTGGTGTTCTTTATGATTATTAATGCTATTATCTCATACTGCTAGCTATGTATATCTTTGACAGGGGCTATCCCATTAACAGAGACAGCTTATCATAAATATACCTCTATCACAGCTATTGGTATAGTGGAGGTGTGTTATAGAGACTGCAACTATAGGATGAAGCTCACTTATTACAATCATTGGGTTAGATATGACTACCAATGCCACTGTTTACTTAAACATTTGTAGAAAGAAATGCTCTTGTTCAGTTTTCATTATGACCTCCGTCTCCCCTCCTCCCCTCCCTTCTCCTCCCCCCCCTTCTCCTCCCCCCCCCCCCGGGGCCGACCGGATTGCATTTGAACACTTCTTAGCGGTTTCCTTGACAGTAAAATTCTGGTTGATGATACTTATATTACTAAATATTAAATAACACTAATTTCATGTTCCCAAGTTTACAGTCAACCCACTAACTATAATATTTAGACCTAACATTGTAAATAAGTAGAAAGATTGCACTCACATATTGGATATATTAGGTGGTGTTAATTCATTTAGTTATACACAATATATTATATTTTGCCCCTCCCTCCCTTTCTCTTTTTCCCCATAAGATACACTCTGGCACAAGTGAGCGTGTCCAGAGTGTTTTGCGCAGTTTATCTCGTAAAATACTGCAAATACCCCTTAAATTTTAATCTTCCTTTTCCACAGCGCTTTTATCAGATGTTTATGAAGTTTTCTCTGACTGTTGGTGTCTCATGGAATAAGTTATGCATGTTCAGAGTTCAAACTAATATTTCCTTCAGATATTTTGTATACTGACGTATGGAATGTTTAGTTTGTTGATGGATATTAATACCTGTATTAGGGTTGCACCGATACCATTTTTTTATGACCGAGTACAAGTACCGATACTTGTTTTCAAATACTCGCCGATACCAATTACCGATACTTTTTTTTATGTCATGTGACAGATTACCAAGCACCATACATACTAATTATTTAAGATTCCTTCTTTATAAGGACTGTAATTCAAAAGACATTATGAAATAATAAAAAAGTTCACTGAACATGTTTATAAATAAAAAATATTACAATAAAATATTACATTTAAAGGGGTGATGCAATTGGGTTGTAGGGATATTATATAACATCAATCTGACATTTGTATGGAGGTTCGACTCTAAGTTGAACAGTCTTTCACTTTCCACACTACTGCATGGTGCAGAAAAATAATTTTGGGCCATTTTAGCAAGAGCTGGAAATCTGTTTATTAACTGCCCAGTACTTCAGGGGTTTGTCTGAATGAGATACAGTGATCTCTCCTACAATAATACAAATAACAGCAATTTGTATTGGCAGAACAGTAGTAAACAATTTTTAGTTTAGTCTCCACTCCAGCTTTAAATGAAATGGGAACATGCAGTTTGAAAAACCACCACAAGATAGCATATGGGTAGGAAGTGGAGGTATCGGTTTAAGTATCGGTGCATTTGCACGAGTGCAAGTACTCATGGAAATACTTGGTATCGGTATCGGTGCATCCCTAACCTGTATATTTCCCAATAATTTAGTTTGTGCATTTGTCCTCTTTTATGCATCAGCGCTTTTATGTTCTATTTTATGGTGTCCAAAAAAATTATATTCTATATTGTCCTAAAATTGAAAAAGTGAGGTTAAGCTTATTTTTCATTTGGTTCGATTCCTCTGTGATGAAACAGAAATGACTTTATGTGTTTAATAATGTGCATATTGTGTTTTTCTTCCTTTTCATCTGTATTCATGCATACTGTATTTTGAGGTCTCACAGTGGTGTTATATTATGACTTTTACCTCAATAAAAAATTATTTAAACAAAAAAAAATATTCTTATTAGAAACCACTTTTGGAAGGAAACCAGGTTTGGTACGCAAAACAACCTTATCTGCATGGAACACCAGATAGGGTGAATTACACTGCAAAGCAGACGATTCAGAAACTCTTCGAGCAGAAGAAATAGCTACCAAAAACAAAACTTTCCAAGATAATAACTTAAAATCTATGGAATGCAAAGGTTCAAACAGAACCCCTTGAAGAGCTGAAATAACTAAATTTAGACTCCATGGAGGAGCCACAGGTTTGTAGACAGGCTTGATTCTAACTAGGGCCTGTGCAAACACCTGAACGTCTGGTACAGCTGCCAGACGCTTGTGTAAAAGGATAGACAGAGCAGATATCTGTCCCTTTAAGGAACTAGCTGACAGACCTTTCTCCAATCCTTCTTGGAGAAAAGACAATATCCTTGGAATCCTAACCTTACTCCACGAGTAACGCTTGGATTCCCACCAACAAAGATATTTCCGCCATATCTTATGGTAAATTTTCCTGGTGACAGGCTTTCTGGCCTGGATCAGAGTATCTATAACTGATTCAGAGAACCCACGCTTAGCTAGAATTAAGCGTTGAATCTCCAGTCAGTTGCAGAGAAACTAGATTTGGATGCTTGAACGGACCTTGAATTAGAAGATCCTGCCTCGATGGCAGTTTCCATGGTGGAGCCGATGACATGTCCACTAGGTCTGCATACCAAGTTCTGCGTGGCCACGCAGGCGCTATCAGAATTACCGAAGCCTTCTCCTGTTTGATTCTGGCTACTAGCCGAGGGAGAAGAGGAAACGGTGGAAAGACATAAGCTAGACTGAATGACCAAGGCGCTACTAAAGCATCTATCAATGCCGCCTTGGGATCCCTGGATCTGGATCCGTAAAGGGGGAAGTTTGGTGTTCTGACGGGACGCCATCAGATCCAATTCTGGAATGCCCCATAGCTGGGTCAGCTAAGCAAAAACCTCCGGGTGGAGTTCCCACTCCCCCGGATGGAAAGTGACGAAAATCCGCCTCCCAGTTGTCTACTCCTGGGATGTGAATTGCAGATAGATGGCAGGAGTGATCCTCCGCCCATTTGATGATCTTGGTTAGTTCCTTCATCGCTAGGGAACTCTGTGTTCCTCCCTGATGATTGATGTACGCTACAGTCGTGATGTCCGACTGAAATCTGATGAATTTGGCCTCCGCTAGTTGAGGCCATGCCTGGAGCGTATTGAATATCGCTCTCAGTTCCAAAATGTTTATTGGGAAAAGAGATTCTTCCCGAGACCATAGAGAGTCTCTGGTTTTCTGGTCCATTTGTATTTGAGGAGACAAATCTGCATAATCCCCATTCCACTGTTTGAGCATGCACAGTTGCAGTGGTCTTAGATGAATTCGGGCAAAAGGGACTACGTCCATTGCCGCAACCATTAAACCGATTACCTCCATGCAGTGAGCCACAGAAGGCCGAGGAATGGAATGAAGAACTCGGCAATTATTCAAAAGTTTTGACCTTCCTGACCTCTGTCAGAAAGATTTTCATTTCTACCGATTCTATTAGTGTTCCCAGGAAGGGAACCCTTGTGAGCGGGGACAGGGAACTTTTTTCGACGTTCACCTTCCACCCGTGAGACCTTAGAAAGGCCAGAACAATGTCCGTATGAGCCTTGGCTCTGTTGAAAGACAACGCCTGAATTAAGATGTCGTCTAGGTAAGGAGCTACTGCGATGCCCCGCGGTCTTAGAACCGCTAGAAGGGACCCTAGCACCTTTGTGAAAATTCTGGGAGCGGTGGCCAACCCAAAAGGAAGGGCCACAAACTAGTAATGCGTGTCCAGAAAGGCGAACCTTAGGAACTGATGATTATCTTTGTGGATAGGAATATGTAGGTACGCATCCTTTAGATCCACGGTAGTCATATATTGACCTTCCTGGATCATCGGTAAGATTGTCCGAATGGTTTCCATTTTGAAAGATGGAACTCTGAGGAATTTGTTTAGAATTTTTAGATCCAGGATTGGCCTGAAAGTTCCTTCCTTTTTGGGAACTACAAACAGGTTTGAGTAAAATCCCAGTCCTTGTTCTGCAATTGGAACTGGGTGTATCACTCCCATCTTTAGAAGATCTTCTACACAGCGTAAGAATGCCGGTTTCTTTGTCTGGTCTGAAGACAAACAAGAAATGTAGAACCTTCCCCTTGGGGGAGAGTCCTTGAATTCTAGAAGATACCCCTGAGCAACAATTTCTAATGCCCAGGGATCTGGAACATCTCTTGCCAAAGCCTGAGCAAAGAGAGAAAGTCTGCCCCCTACTAGATCCGGTCCCGGATCGGGGGCTACCCCTTCATGCTGTCTTGGCAGCAGGCGCAGGCTTCTTGGCCTGTTTACCCTTATTCCAGCCCTGCAAGGGTTTCCAGGTTGCTTTGGGCTGTGAAGCGTTACCCTCCTGCTTTACGTTTGCAGAGGTTGAAGCAGGTCTGCTCCTGAAGTTGCGAAAGGAGCGAAAATTAGCCTTGTTTTTGGCCTTAAACGGTCTATCCTGCGGGAGGGCATGGCCCTTCCCCCCAGTGATATCCGCAATAATTTCTTTCAACTCTGGACCAAAAAGGGTCTTTCCCTTGAAAGGAATGTTTAGTAATTTTGTCTTGGACGACACGTCAGCCGACCATGATTTGAGCCAAAGCGCTCCTCGCGCCATAATGGCAAAACCTTTATTTTTCGCCGCTAACTTAGCTAATTGGAAAGCGGCATCGGTGATAAAAGAATTAGCCAGCTTTAGAGCATGAATTCTATCCATGACTTTGTCATATGAAGTCTCCCTCTGGAGCGACTCCTCCAGCGCCTCAAACCAAAAAGCCGCTGCAGTAGTTACAGGAATAATGCAGGCAATTGGCTGAAGAAGAAAACCTTGCTGAACAAACATTTTCTTCAGCAAACCTTCCAATTTTTAATCCATAGGGTCTTTAAAAGCACAACTGTCTTCTATTGGTATAGTTGTACGCTTAGCAAGTGTTGAAACGGCTCCCTCTACCTTAGGGACCGCCTGCCACGCATCCCGCCTGGGGTCATTTATGGGGAACATTTTCTTAAAGATGGGGGGGGGACAAAAGGTACACCTGGTCTCTCCCACTCCCTAGTCACAATATCCGCCACCCTCTTCGGGATCGGAAACGCATCAGTGTATACAGGGACCTCTAAAAAACAGAATTTATGTTTACCTGATAAATTACTTTCTCCAACGGTGTGTCCGGTCCACGGCGTCATCCTTACTTGTGGGATATTCTCTTCCCCAACAGGAAATGGCAAAGAGCCCAGCAAAGCTGGTCACATGATCCCTCCTAGGCTCCGCCTACCCCAGTCAATCGACCGACGTTAAGGAGGAATATTTGCATAGGAGAAACCATATGGTACCGTGGTGACTGTAGTTAAAGAAAATAAATTATCAGACCTGATTAAAAAAACCAGGGCGGGCCGTGGACCGGACACACCGTTGGAGAAAGTAATTTATCAGGTAAACATAAATTCTGTTTTCTCCAACATAGGTGTGTCCGGTCCACGGCGTCATCCTTACTTGTGGGAACCAATACCAAAGCTTTAGGACACGGATGAAGGGAGGGAGCAAATCAGGTCACCTAAATGGAAGGCACCACGGCTTGCAAAACCTTTCTCCCAAAAATAGCCTCAGAAGAAGCAAAAGTATCAAACTTGTAAAATTTGGTAAAAGTGTGCAGTGAAGACCAAGTCGCTGCCCTACATATCTGATCAACAGAAGCCTCGTTCTTGAAGGCCCATGTGGAAGCCACAGCCCTAGTGGAATGAGCTGTGATTCTTTCGGGAGGCTGCCGTCCGGCAGTCTCGTAAGCCAATCTGATGATGCTTTTAATCCAAAAAGAGAGAGAGGTAGAAGTTGCTTTTTGACCTCTCCTTTTACCAGAATAAACAACAAACAAGGAAGATGTTTGTCTAAAATCCTTTGTAGCATCTAAATAGAATTTTAGAGCACGAACAACATCCAAATTGTGCAACAAACGTTCCTTCTTTGAAACTGGTTTCGGACACAGAGAAGGTACGATAATCTCCTGGTTAATGTTTTTGTTAGAAACAACTTTTGGAAGAAAACCAGGTTTAGTACGTAAAACCACCTTATCTGCATGGAACACCAGATAAGGAGGAGAACACTGCAGAGCAGATAATTCTGAAACTCTTCTAGCAGAAGAAATTGCAACTAAAAACAAAACTTTCCAAGATAATAACTTAATATCAACGGAATGCAAGGGTTCAAACGGAACCCCCTGAAGAACTGAAAGAACTAAATTGAGACTCCAAGGAGGAGTCAAAGGTTTGTAAACAGGCTTAATTCTAACCAGAGCCTGAACAAAGGCTTGAACATCTGGCACAGCAGCCAGTTTTTTGTGAAGTAACACCGACAAGGCAGAAATCTGTCCCTTCAGGGAACTTGCAGATAATCCTTTTTCCAATCCTTCTTGAAGGAAGGATAGAATCCTAGGAATCTTAACCTTGTCCCAAGAGAATCCTTTAGATTCACACCAACAGATATATTTTTTCCAAATTTTGTGGTAAATCTTTCTAGTTACAGGCTTTCTGGCCTGAACAAGAGTATCAATAACAGAATCTGAGAACCCTCGCTTCGATAAAATCAAGCGTTCAATCTCCAAGCAGTCAGCTGGAGTGAAACCAGATTCGGATGTTCGAACGGACCCTGAACAAGAAGGTCTCGTCTCAAAGGTAGCTTCCAAGGTGGAGCCGATGACATATTCACCAGATCTGCATACCAAGTCCTGCGTGGCCACGCAGGAGCTATCAAGATCACCGACGCCCTCTCCTGATTGATCCTGGCTACCAGCCTGGGGATGAGAGGAAACGGCGGGAACACATAAGCTAGTTTGAAGGTCCAAGGTGCTACTAGTGCATCCACTAGAGCCGCCTTGGGATCCCTGGATCTGGACCCGTAGCAAGGAACTTTGAAGTTCTGACGAGAGGCCATCAGATCCATGTCTGGAATGCCCCACAGCTGAGTGACTTGGGCAAAGATTTCCGGATGGAGTTCCCACTCCCCCGGATGCAATGTCTGACGACTCAGAAAATCCGCTTCCCAATTTTCCACTCCTGGGATGTGGATAGCAGACAGGTGGCAGGAGTGAGACTCCGCCCATAGAATGATTTTGGTCACTTCTTCCATCGCTAGGGAACTCCTTGTTCCCCCCTGATGGTTGATGTACGCAACAGTTGTCATGTTGTCTGATTGAAACCGTATGAACTTGGCCCTCGCTAGCTGAGGCCAAGCCTTGAGAGCATTGAATATCGCTCTCAGTTCCAGAATATTTATCGGTAGAAGAGATTCTTCCCGAGACCAAAGACCCTGAGCTTTCAGGGATCCCCAGACCGCGCCCCAGCCCATCAGACTGGCGTCGGTCGTGACAATGACCCACTCTGGTCTGCGGAATGTCATCCCTTGTGACAGGTTGTCCAGGGACAGCCACCAACGGAGTGAGTCTCTGGTCCTCTGATTTACTTGTATCTTCGGAGACAAGTCTGTATAGTCCCCATTCCACTGACTGAGCATGCACAGTTGTAATGGTCTTAGATGAATGCGCGCAAAAGGAACTATGTCCATTGCCGCTACCATCAACCCAATCACTTCCATGCACTGAGCTATGGAAGGAAGAGGAACGGAATGAAGTATCCGACAAGAGTCTAGAAGCTTTGTTTTTCTGGCCTCTGTCAGAAAAATCCTCATTTCTAAGGAGTCTATTATTGTTCCCAAGAAGGGAACCCTTGTTAACGGGGATAGAGAACTCTTTTCCACGTTCACTTTCCATCCGTGAGATCTGAGAAAGGCCAGGACAATGTCCGTGTGAGCCTTTGCTTGAGGAAGGGACGACGCTTGAATCAGAATGTCGTCCAAGTAAGGTACTACAGCAATGCCCCTTGGTCTTAGCACAGCTAGAAGGGACCCTAGTACCTTTGTGAAAATCCTTGGAGCAGTGGCTAATCCGAAAGGAAGCGCCACGAACTGGTAATGTTTGTCCAGGAATGCGAACCTTAGGAACCGATGATGTTCCTTGTGGATAGGAATATGTAGATACGCATCCTTTAAATCCACCGTGGTCATGAATTGACCTTCCTGGATGGAAGGAAGAATAGTTCGAATGGTTTCCATCTTGAACGATGGAACCTTGAGAAACTTGTTTAAGATCTTGAGATCTAAGATTGGTCTGAACGTTCCCTCTTTTTTGGGAACTATGAACAGATTGGAGTAGAACCCCATCCCTTGTTCTCTTAATGGAACAGGATGAATCACTCCCATTTTTAACAGGTCTTCTACACAATGTAAGAATGCCTGTCTTTTTATGTGGTCTGAAGACAACTGAGACCTGTGGAACCTCCCCCTTGGGGGAAGTCCCTTGAATTCCAGAAGATAACCTTGGGAGACTATTTCTAGCGCCCAAGGATCCAGAACATCTCTTGCCCAAGCCTGAGCGAAGAGAGAGAGTCTGCCCCCCACCAGATCCGGTCCCGGATCGGGGGCCAACATTTCATGCTGTCTTGGTAGCAGTGGCAGGTTTCTTGGCCTGCTTTCCCTTGTTCCAGCCTTGCATTGGTCTCCAAGCTGGCTTGGCTTGAGAAGTATTACCCTCTTGCTTAGAGGACGTAGCACCTTGGGCTGGTCCGTTTCTACGAAAGGGACGAAAATTAGGTTTATTTTTTGCCTTGAAAGGCCGATCCTGAGGAAGGGCGTGGCCCTTACCCCCAGTGATATCAGAGATAATCTCTTTCAAGTCAGGGCCAAACAGCGTTTTCCCCTTGAAAGGAATGTTAAGTAGCTTGTTCTTGGAAGACGCATCAGCCGACCAAGATTTCAACCAAAGCGCTCTGCGCGCCACAATAGCAAACCCAGAATTCTTAGCCGCTAACCTAGCCAATTGCAAAGTGGCGTCTAGGGTGAAAGAATTAGCCAATTTGAGAGCATTGATTCTGTCCATAATCTCCTCCAAAGGAGGAGAATCACTATCGACCGCTCTTATCAGATCATCGAACCAGAAACATGCGGCTGTAGCGACAGGGACAATGCATGAAATTGGTTGTAGAAGGTAACCTTGCTGAACAAACATTTTTTTAAGCAAACCTTCTAATTTTTTATCCATAGGATCTTTGAAAGCACAACTATCCTCTATGGGTATAGTGGTGCGTTTGTTTAAAGTGGAAACCGCTCCCTCGACCTTGGGGACTGTCTGCCATAAGTCCTTTCTGGGGTCGACCATAGGAAACAATTTTTTAAATATGGGGGAAGGGACGAAAGGAATACCGGGCCTTTCCCATTCTTTATTAACAATGTCCGCCACCCGCTTGGGTATAGGAAAAGCTTCTGGGAGCCCCGGCACCTCTAGGAACTTGTCCATTTTACAAAGTTTCTCTGGGATGACCAACTTGTCACAATCATCCAGAGTGGATAATACCTCCTTAAGCAGAATGCGGAGATGTTCCAACTTAAATTTAAATGCAATCACATCAGGTTCAGCCTGTTGAGAAATGTTCCCTGAATCAGTAATTTCTCCCTCAGACAAAACCTCCCTGGCCCCATCAGACTGGGTTAGGGGCCCTTCAGAAATATTATTATCAGCGTCGTCATGCTCTTCAGTATCTAAAACAGAGCAGCCGCGCTTACGCTGATAAGTGTTCATTTTGGCTAAAATGTTTTTGACAGAATTATCCATTACAGCCGTTAATTGTTGCATAGTAAGGAGTATTGGCGCGCTAGATGTACTAGGGGCCTCCTGAGTGGGCAAGACTCGTGTAGACGAAGGAGGGAATGATGCAGTACCATGCTTACTCCCCTCACTTGAGGAATCATCTTGGGCATCATTGTCATTATCACATAAATCACATTTATTTAAATGAATAGGAATCCTGGCTTCCCCACATTCAGAACACAGTCTATCTGGTAGTTCAGACATGTTAAACAGGCATAAACTTGATAACAAAGTACAAAAAACGTTTTAAAATAAAACCGTTACTGTCACTTTAAATTTTAAACTGAACACACTTTATTACTGCAATTGCGAAAAACATGAAGGAATTGTTCAAAATTCACCAAATTTTCACCACAGTGTCTTAAAGCCTTAAAAGTATTGCACACCAAATTTGGAAGCTTTAACCCTTAAAATAACGGAACCGGAGCCGTTTTGAACTTTAACCCCTTTACAGTCCCTGGTATCTGCTTTGCTGAGACCCAACCAAGCCCAAAGGGGAATACGATACCAAATGACGCCTTCAGAAAGTCTTTTCTAAGTATCAGAGCTCCTCTCACATGCGACTGCATGCCATGCCTCTCAAAAACAAGTGCGCAACACCGGCGCGAAAATGAGGCTCTGCTTATGCTTTGGGAAAGCCCCTAAAGAATAAGGTGTCTAAACCAGTGCCTGCCGATATTATTATATCAAAATACCCAGATAAAATGATTCCTCAAGGCTAAATATGTGTTAATAATGAATCGATTTAGCCCAAAAAAAGTCTACAGTTTTAATAAGCCCTTGTGAAGCCCTTATTTACGATCGTAATAAACATGGCTTACCGGATCCCATAGGGAAAATGACAGCTTCCAGCATTACATCGTCTTGTTAGAATGTGTCATACCTCAAGCAGCAAGAGACTGCACACTGTTCCCCCAACTGAAGTTAATTGCTCTCAACAGTCCTGTGTGGAACAGCCATGGATTTTAGTGACGGTTGCTAAAATCATTTTCCTCATACAAACAGAAATCTTCATCTCTTTTCTGTTTCTGAGTAAATAGTACATACCAGCACTATTTCAAAATAACAAACTCTTGATTGAATAATAAAAACTACAGTTAAACACTAAAAAACTCTAAGCCATCTCCGTGGAGATGTTGCCTGTACAACGGCAAAGAGAATGACTGGGGTAGGCGGAGCCTAGGAGGGATCATGTGACCAGCTTTGCTGGGCTCTTTGCCATTTCCTGTTGGGGAAGAGAATATCCCACAAGTAAGGATGACGCCGTGGACCGGACACACCTATGTTGGAGAAAAAACGTTACTGTGCCTTTAAATAATAAAAAAGCACACACTTTTTTACCAAATCTCAAAAAAACATCCGATCTTTATGAAATTTACACCATATGATCCTAATGCTTTGAAATGATTGCACACCAAGTTTTAAGCCAATTAACCCCTTATTGCCCAAACCGGAGCAAATTGAAGCAGGCCACCGGTTTAACACACTACAGCACTATGCCACAGTCTATGCTGTGGCCCTACCTTCCTTGGGGATTAGTTTTGGAACTAAAATAAGCCTCCCTGTAGTCCTCCTGCAATATCTGGACTCTACATGTGAAGCTGCATGAAGCTGTCTTGCAAAAGAACTGCGCAATTGAGGCGCGAAAATTAGGCCCCCTCCCTCTTCACTCCGGAGTTGTGGGGCCTTCCTAAGCCAAATTAGGTGTCTAAAATTATGCCAGGCGTATAAAACCCCTAAAAAGTGTTCCAAACATAATAAACACTTGTGCAAATGTCAGATTATAGTAAAAAATAATCGATTTTCCCCATAACAGTGTCCACCAGTAATTTAAGCCCTTTTAACTAAGCCATCCTTCTATACTGAGTCTCAGAATATGGCTTACCTTCCCACATGGGGATTTCTGTCAGTCTTCTAGCATTACCAAGTCTTGTTAGAAAAAAAGTGACTGAGCATACCTTAAGCAGTTAAACCTGCAAACTGTTCCCCCCCAACTGAAGTTCTCAACAGTCCTGTGTGGGAACAGCAATGGATTTTAGTTACAACATGCTAAAATCTTTTTCCTCTCAGCAGAAATATTCATCACTTTCTGCCTCAGAGTAAATAGTACAAACCGGCACTATTTTAAAATAAACTCTTGATTGAAGGAAAAAAAACTACAAATCTAACACCACATACTCTTTACCCTTCCGTGGAGATGCTACTTGTTAGAGCGGCAAAGAGAATGACTGGGGGGGCGGAGCCTGAGGGGAGCTATATGGACAGCTCTGCTGTGTGCTCTCTTTGCCACTTCCTGTAGGGATTGAGAATATCCCACAAGGATGAATCCGTGGACTGGATACACCATGTAAGAGAAATTAGAATATTACATGCAATCAATAAAACAAGGATTGTACATAGAACAATATCGGACCTCTGAAAAGTATAAGCATGCATACTGTATGTACTCAGTACTTGGTTTGGGCCCCTTTTGCAGCAATTACTGCCTCAATGCGGCGTGGCATGGAAGCTATCAGCCTGTGGCACTGCTGAGGTGTTATGGAAGACCAGGATGCTTCAATAGCGGCCTTCAGCTCTTCTGCATTGTTCGGTCTCATGTATCTCATCTTTCTCTTGGCAATGCCCCATAGATTCTCTATGGGGTTCAGGTCAGGCGAGTTTGCTGGCCAATCAAGCACAGTAATCCCACGGTCATTGAACCAGGTTTTGGTGCTTTTGGCAGTGTGGGCAGGTGCCAAGTCCTGCTGGAAAATGAAGTCAGCATCCCCATAGAGCTCATCTGCGAAAGGAAGCATGAAGTGCTCCAAAATCTCCTGGTAGACGGCTGCGTTGCCCCTGGACTTAATGAAGCACAGTGGACCAACACCAGCAGATGACATGGCTCCCCAAATCAACACAGACTGTGGAAACTTCACACTGGACTTGAAGCATCTTGCAGTGTGTGCCTCTCCATTCTTCCTCCATACTCTGGGTCCTTGGTTTCCAAATGAGATGCAAAATTTGCTTTCATTAGGAAAGAGGACTTTGGACCACTGAGCAACAGACCAGGTCTGTTTTTCTTTAGCCCAGGTAAGATGCTTCAGACGTTTGTTGTTCAGGAGTGGCTTGACAAGAGGAATACGACATTTGAAGCCCATGTTCAGGATCTGTCCGTGTGTGGTGGCTCTTGATGCACTGACTCCAGCCTCAGTCCACTCCTTGTGAAAGTCCCCAACACTTTTGAATGGCCTTTTCCTGACAATCCTCTCCAGGCAGCGGTCATCCCTGCTGCTTGTGCACCTTTTTCTTACACACTTTTCCCTTCCACATAACTTTCTATTAATGTGCTTTGATACAGCACTTTGGGAACACCCAACTTATTTTGCAATTACCTTTTGAGGCTTTCCCTCCTTATGGAGGGTGTCAATGATGGTTTTCTGCACAACTGCCAGGTCAGCAGTCTTTCCCATGATTTTGATTCCTACTAAACCAGACTGAGAGACCATTTAAAGGCTCAGGAACCCTTTGCAGGTGTTATGGCTTAGCCGATTAGAGTGGGACACTTTGAGCCTAGAATTTTGCACCTTTTCACAATATTCTAATTTTCTGAGATTGTGGATTTGGTGTTTTCATGAGCTGTAAGCCATAATCACCACAATTATGACAAATCACGGCTTGAACCATCTTGCTTTGCATGTAATGAGTCTCTCTCTCATATTAGTTTCACCTTTTAAGTTGCATTAGTGAAATAAATTAACTTTTGCACGATATTCTAACTTTGAGTTTCACCTGTATGTCAGCCAAGATTCAAGTTTAATAGGAACCGGAATCACAGGACTTTCCCAAAGGGATTTACTCTAGCTAAAAATAATAGGGGCCAATTTTAAGAAACCCATAGTGCCTACCCCCACTGAGGGGTTAAATCAGAGAGGTAAAAGTCCCCCACCCTTAGTGAGAAGTCACCCCTCACTTAAACCACAAGCCATAGGGGGAATAATGGATCCATGGACTTACCAGCCTTGCAGCTTTCTCAGTAGCCCTAGGTTTGGCAGTAAAAGCCATCATCCTAATAGAGACCGTAATCAACTCTAGGGCAGGCACTGTATCTCCGGTGTAACAGAAAAGAAAATTTATGCTTACCTGATAAATTTGTTTCTTTTTAGACACAATGAGTCCATGGATCATCGTCATTACTTATGGCATATTCACCTCCTGGTCAGCAGGAGGAGGCAAAGAGCACCACAGCAGAGCTGTTAAATAGCTCCTCCCTTCCCTCCCACTCCAGTCATTCGACTGAAGTTAGGAAGAGAAAGGAAAAGCCGAGGTGCAGAGGTGCCTGAAGTTTATAACAAAAAACAACCTGTCTAAACGAACAGGGCGGGCCGTGGACTCATGTCTAAAAAGAAACATTTATCAGGTAAGCATAAATGTTCTTTTCTTTTTAAAGACAGAATGAGTCCACGGATCATCTTCATTACTTATGGGATACAATACCCAAGCTTGAGGACACAGATGATACGGGAGGGACAAGACAGGGAACCTAAACTGAAGGCACCACTGCTTGAAGAACCTTTCTCCCAAAAGCAGCCTCAGCCGAGGCAAAAGTATCAAATTTGTAAAATTTTGAAAAAGTGTGAAGAAAGGACCAAGTTGGAGCCTTGCAAATCTGTTCTACAGAAGCTTCATTTTTGAATGCCCACAAGGAAGCAACAGCCCTAGTGGAATGAGCTGTAACTCTCTCAGGAGGATGCTGTCCAGCAGACTCATATGCAAAGCGGATGATACTGTTCAGCCAAAAAGAAAGAGGTAGCCGTAGCTTTCTGACCCTTACGTTTTCCTGAGAAAACCACAAACAAAGAAGAAGACTGACGAAAGTCCTTGACCGCTTGTAAGTAAAATTTTAAAGCACAGACCACGTCCAAATTGTGCAGATGACGTTCTTTCTGAGAAGGATTAGGACACAAAGAAGGAACAACAATCACCTGATTAATGTTCCTATCTGAAACAACCTTAGGAAGAAAACCTAGTTAAGTCCGCAAAACTACCTTATCTGAATAGAAAATAAGATAAGGCGAAGTATATTGCAACGCCGAGAGCTCAGACACTCTACGAGCTGAAGAAATAGCAACAAGAAATAAAACTTTCCAAGATAACAACCTAATATCTAAGGAATGCATAGGTTCAAACGGAGCCCCTTGAAGAACTTTGAGAACTAAATTCAGACTCCATGGAGGAGTAACTGGTTTGAACACAGGCCTCATCCCAACCAATGCCTGACAAAATGATTGTACATCTGGGACATCGGCCAGACGTTTGTGTAACAAAATAGATAAGGCAGAGATTTGACCCTTTAGGGAACTTGCCGATAAACCCTTCTCCAAACCTTCTTGGAGATAAGACAAAATTCTGGGAATCCTAACTCTACTCCATGAGTAGCCTTTGGATTCACACCAATAGAGATATGTACGCCATATCTTATGGTAAATCTTTCTAGTTACAGGCTTACGAGCTTCAGTCATGGTCTATGACCGAATCAGAATAGGATTAAGCATTCAATCTCCAAGCAGTCCGCTTCAGAAAAACTAGATTTGGGGAAAGGAAGGGCCCTTGAATGAGAAGGTCCTGCCTCAACGGAAGTCTCCAAGGTGGCAGGGATGACATGTCCATCAGATTTGCATACCAAATCCTGCGAGGCCAAGCAGGAGCAATGAGGATCACCGGTGCCCTCTCCTGCTTGATTCGAGCAATGACCCAAGGAAGAAGCGCAAATGGAGAGAATAGGTATTAAAGGACCAAGGAACCGCCACAGCATCAATCAGTTCCGCCTGGGGATTCCTGGACCTCGACCCGTATCTCGGGAGCTTGGCATTCTGACGAGATGCCACGAGATCCAACTACGGCCGACCCCATTTGAGAATCCTGCGAATGGAGTTCCCACTCTCCCGGATGAAAAGTCTGCCTGCTCAGAAAGTCCGCCTCCCAGTTGTCTACCCCTGGGATGTGGATCGCTGGCAGATGGCAAGAATGGGCCTCCGACCACCGGATTATCCTGCCTACCTCGGTCATTGCTAAGGAACTCCTCGTTCCTCCCCGACGATTGATGTAAGCTACTGACGTGATGTCCGACTGGAATTTGATAAACTGGGCCGAAGCCAACTGAGGCCAGTAGAGCATTGAAGATCGCTCTTAGTTCCAGGATGTTTATAGGAAGAACAGACTCTGAGAAGAACAGAGTCCACACTCCCTGAACCTTTAGGGAACCCCAAACAGCTCCCCACCCTAAAAGGCTGGCATCTGTTGTCACAATTACCCAAGAAGGTCTGCGAAAGCAGGTTCCCTGGGATAGATGATCCAGAGACAACCACCATTGAAGAGAGTCTCTCGTCTCCTGTTCCAGGGTTATTTGAGAAGACAAGTCTGCATAATTTCCATTCCACTGCCTCAGCATGTTTAACTGCAGAGGCCTGAGGTGAAAACGAGCAAACGGGATGATGTCCATTGCCGCCACCATCAGTCCGATTGCTTCCATGTACTGAGCCACTGACGGCCGAGGATTGGACTGAAGGGCTCGACAGGTATCTAGAATCTTTGATTTCCTGACCTCTGTCAGAAAAATCCTCATAGATAACACAATTTATGCTTACCTGATAAATTTATTTCTCTTGTGGTGTATCCAGTCCACGGATCATCCATTACTTGTGGGATATTCTCATTCCCAACAGGAAGTTGCAAGAGGACACCCACAGCAGAGCTGTAATATAGCTCCTCCCCTAACTGTCATAGCCAGTCATTCGACCGAAAACAAGCCGAGAAAGGAGGAACCATAGGGTGTAGTGGTTACTGTAGTTTAAATTTAAAAATTACCTGCCTTAAAATGACAGGGCGGGCCATGGACTGGATACACCACAAGAGAAATAAATTTATCAGGTAAGCATAAATTGTGTTTTCTCTTGTAAGGTGTATCCAGTCCACGGATCATCCATTACTTGTGGGATACCAATACCAAAGCTAAAGTACACGGATGAAGGGAGGGACAAGGCAGGAACTTAAATGGAAGGAACCACTGCCTGTAAAACCTCTCTCCCAAATATAGCCTCCGAAGAAGCAAAAGTATCAAAATTTGTAAAATTTTGAAAAAGTATGAAGCGAAGACCAAGTCTCCGCCTTGCAAATCTGTTCAACAGAAGCCTCATTTTTAAAGGCCCAAGTGGAAGCCACAGCTCTAGTGGAATGAGCTGTAATCCTTTCAGGAGGCTGCTGTCCAGCAGTCTCATAGGCTAAGCGGATTAAGCTTCTTAGCCAAAAAGAAAAAGAGGTTGCCAAAGCCTTTTGACCTCTCCTCTGTCCAGAGTAGACAACAAACAAATCAGATGTTTGACGAAAATCTTTAGTAGCTTTTAAGTAAAAAACTTTAAAGCACAGACCACGTCCAGATTGTGTAACACAAGGATGGAACCACAATCTCTTGATTGATATTCTTGTTAGATACCACCTTAGGTAAGAACCCAGGTTTGGTACGCAGGACTACCTTATCCGTATGAAAAATCAGATAAGGAGAATCACATTGTAAGGCAGATAGCTCAGAGACTCTACGAGCCGAGGAAATAGCTACCAAAAAAAAAAAAAAAAAAGAACTTTCCAAGATAAAAGTTTGATATCTGTGGAATGAAGAGGTTCAAACGGAACTCCTTGAAGAACCTTAAGAACCAAGTTTAAGCTCCATGGTGGAGCAACAGGTTTAAACACAGGCTTGATTCAAACTAAAGCCTGACAAAATGCCTGAACGTCTGGAACATCTGCCAGACGCTAGTGCAAAAGAATAGACAGAGCAAAAATCTGTCCCTTTAAGAAACTAGCTGACAATCCTTTTTCCAAACCTTCTTGGAGAAAAACAATTTATGCTTACCTGATAAATTCCTTTCTCCTGTAGTGTAGTCAGTCCACAGGTCATCCATTACTTATGGGATATTAACTCCTCCCCAACAGGAAGTGCAAGAGGATCACCCAAGCAGAGCTGCTATATAGCTCCTCCCCTCTACGTCATACCCAGTCATTCGACCGAAACCAAACGAGAAAGGAGAAACTATAGGGTGCAGTGGTGACTGGAGTTTTAATTTAAATTTTAGACCTGCCATAAAAAACAGGGCGGGCCGTGGACTGACTACACTACAGGAGAAAGGAATTTATCAGGTAAGCATAAATTATGTTTTCTCCTGTTAAGTGTAGTCAGTCCACGGGTCATCCATTACTTATGGGATACCAATACCAAAGCTAAAGTACACGGATGACGGGAGAGACAGGCAGGATCTTTACACGGAAGGAACCACTGCCTGAAGAACCTTTCTCCCAAAAACAGCCTCAGAAGAAGCAAAAGTGTCAAATTTGTAAAATTTGGAAAAAGTATGAAGAGAAGACCAAGTTGCAGCCTTGCAAATCTGTTCAACAGAGGCCTCATTCTTAAAGGCCCACGTGGAAGCCACAGCTCTCGTAGAATGAGCTGTAATTCTTTCAGGAGGCTGCTGTCCAGCAGTCTCATAGGCTAAACGTATTATACTACGAAGCCAAAAAGAGAGAGAGGTAGCAGATGCTTTTTGACCTCTCCTCTGTCCAGAATAAACGACAAACAGGGAAGAAGTTTGGCGAAAATCTTTAGTTGCCTGTAAATAAAATTTCAGGGCACGGACTACGTCTAGATTGTGCAGAAGTCGTTCCTTCTTTGAAGAAGGGTTAGGGCACAATGATGGAACAACAATCTCTTGATTGATATTCTTGTTAGTGACTACCTTAGGTAAGAACCCAGGTTTAGTACGCAGAACTACCTTGTCTGAATGAAAAATCAGATAAGGAGAATCACAATGTAAGGCCGATAACTCAGACTCTTCGAGCCGAGGAAATAGCCATTAAAAACAGAACTTTCCAAGATAACAGCTTGATATCAATGGAATGAAGGGGTTCAAACGGAACACCCTGTAAAACGTTAAGAACTAAATTTAAGCTCCACGGTGGAGCAACAGTCTTAAACACAGGCTTAATCCTGGCCAAAGCCTGACAAAAAGCCTGAACGTCTGGAACTTCTGACAGACGTTTGTGTAAAAGGATGGACAGAGCTGAGATCTGTCCCTTTAAAGAACTTGCAGATAAACCCTTTTCTAAACCTTCTTGTAGAAAAGACAATATCCTAGGAATCCTAACCTTACTCCATGAGTAACTCTTGGATTCGCACCAGTGTAAATATTTACGCCATATCTTATGGTAAATTTTCCTGGTAACAGGTTTCCTAGCCTGTATTAAGGTATCAATTACTGACTCCGAAAATCCACGCTTTGATAAAATCAAGCGTTCAATTTCCATGCAGTCAGCTTCAGAGAAATTAGATTTTGATGTTTGAAAGGACCCTGAATTAGAAGGTCCTGTCTCAGAAGCAGCGACCAAGGTGGACAGGATGACATGTCCACTAGATCTGCATACCAGGTCCTGCGTGGCCACGCAGGCGCAATTAGAATCACTGATGCTTTCTCCTGTTTGATCCTGGCAATCAATCGAGGAAGCATAGGGAAGGATGGAAACACATAAGCCATCTTGAAGATCCAAGGTGCTGTCAGAGCATCTATCAGGACCGCTCCCGGGTCCCTGGATCTGGACCTGTAACAAGGAAGCTTGGCGTTCTGGCGAGACGCCATGAGATCCATATCTGGTTTGCCCCAACGTCGAAGTATTTGGGCAAAGACCTCCGGATGAAGTTCCCACTCCCCCGGATGAAAAGTCTGACGACTTAGGAAATCCGCCTCCCAGTTCTCCACGCCTGGGATGTGGATCGCTGACAGGTGGCAAGAGTGAGACTCTGCCCAGCGAATTATCTTTGATACTTCCATCATCGCTAGGGAACTCCTTGTCCCTCCCTGATGGTTGATGTAAGCCACAGTCGTGATGTTGTCCGACTGAAACCTGATGAACCTCAGAGTTGCTAACTGAGGCCAAGACAGAAGGGCATTGAGAACTGCTCTCAATTCCAGGATGTTTATTGGAAGGAGACTCTCCTCCTGAGTCCATGATCCCTGAGCCTTCAGGGAATTCCAGACAGCGTCCCAACCTAGTAGGCTGGCGTCTGTTGTTACAATTGTCCAGTCTGGCCTGCTGAAGGGCATCCCCTGGATAGATGTGGCCGAGAAAGCCACCATAGAAGAGAATCTCTGGTCTCTTGATCCAGATTCAGCATAGGGGACAAATCTGAGTAATCCCCATTCCACTGACTTAGCATGCACAATTGCAGCGGTCTGAGATGCAGGCGTGCAAAAGGTACTATGTCCATTGCCGCTACCATTAAGCCGATTACCTCCATGCATTGAGCCACTGACGGGTGTTGAATGGAATGAAGGACACGGCAAGCATTTAGAAGTTTTGTTAACCTGTCCCCTGTCAGGTAAATTTTCATTTCTACAGAATCTATAAGAGTCCCCAAGAAGGGAACTCTTGTGAGTGGCAATAGAGAACTCTTTTCTACGTTCACCTTCCACCCATGCGACCTTAGAAATGCCAGAACTAACTCTGTATGAGACTTGGCAGTTTGGAAATTTGACGCTTGTATCAGAATGTCGTCTAGGTACGGAGCTACCGCTATTCCTCGCGGTCTTAGTACCGCCAGAAGAGAGCCCAGGACCTTTGTAAAGATTCTTGGAGCCGTAGCTAACCCGAAGGGAAGAGCTACAAACTGATAATGCCTGTCTAGGAAGGCAAACCTTAGGTACCGGTAATGATCCTTGTGAATCGGTATGTGAAGGTACGCATCCTTTAGATCCACTGTGGTCATGTACTGACCCTTTTGGATCATGGGTAAGATTGTCCGAATAGTTTCCATTTTGAACGATGGAACTCTTAGGAACTTGTTTAGGATCTTTAAATCCAAGATTGGTCTGAAGGTTCCTTCTTTCTTGGGAACCACAAACAGATTTGAGTAAAACCCTTGTCAGTTTTCCGACCGCGGAACCGGGTGGATCACTCCCATTAGCAAAAGATCTTGAACACAGCGTAGAAACGCCTCTTTCTTTGTCTGGTTTGTTGACAACCTTGAAAGATGAAATCTCCCTTTGGGAGGAGAAGCTTTGAAGTCCAGAAGATATCCCTGGGATACGATCTCTAACGCCCAGGGATCCTGGACATCTCTTGCCCAAGCCTGGGCGAAGAGAGAAAGTCTGCCCCCTACTAGATCCGTTTCCAGATCGGGGGCCCTCACTTCATTCTGTCTTAGGGGCGGCAGCAGGTTTTCTGGCCTGCTTGCCCTTGTTCCAGGTCTGGTTAGGTTTCCAGCCCTGTCTGTAACGAGCAACAGCTCCTTCCTGTTTTGGAACAGAGGAAGTTGATGCTGCTCCTGCCTTGAAGTTACGAAAGGCACGAAAATTAGACTGTCTAGCCCTTGGTTTGGCTCTGTCTTGAGGCAGGGCATGTCCCTTACCTCCAGTAATGTCAGCGATAATTTCTTTCAAACCGGGCCCAAATAATGTCTGCCCTTTGAAAGGTATGTTAAGCAATTTAGATTTAGAAGTCACATCGGCTGACCAGGATTTTAGCCACAGCGCTCTGCGCACCTGGATGGCGAATCCGGAATTCTTAGCCGTAAGCTTAGTTAAATGTACTACGGCATCAGAAATAAATGAATTAGCTAGCTTAAGGACTCTAAGCTTGTCTATAATTTCATCCAATGGAACTGAGCTAATGGTCTCTTCTAGAGACTCAAACCAAAATGCCGCCGCAGCCGTGACAGGCGCAATGCATGCGAGGGGTTGTAATATAAAACCTTGTTGAGTAAACATTTTCTTAAGGTAACCCTCTAACTTTTTATCCATTGGGTCTGAAAAGGCACAGCTATCCTCCACCGGGATAGTGGTACGCTTAGCCAGAGTAGAAACTGCTCCATCCACCTTAGGGACCGTCTGCCATAAGTCCCGTGTGGTGGCGTCTATTGGAAACATTTTTCTAAATATAGGAGGGGGGGAAAAGGGCACACCGGGCCTATCCCACTCCTTGGTAATAATTTCTGTAAGCCTCTTAGGTATAGGAAAAACGTCAGTACACGCCGGTACCGCATAGTATCTATCCAGCCTACATAATTTCTCTGGGATTGCAACCGTGTTACAATCATTCAGAGCCGCTAATACCTCCCCTAATAATACACGGAGGTTCTCAAGCTTAAATTTAAAATTTGAAATGTCTGAGTCCAGTCTATTTGGATCAGATCCGTCACCCACAGAATGAAGCTCTCCGTCTTCATGTTCTGCCATTTGTGACGCAGTATCAGACATGGCTCTAACATTATCAGCGTACTCTGTTCTCACCCCAGAGTGGTCGCGTTTACCTCTAAGTTCTGGTAATTTAGATAAAACTTCAGTCATAACATTAGCCATGTCTTGTAAAGTGATTGGTAATGGCCGCCCTGATGTACTTGGCGTCGCAATATCACGCACCTCCTGAGCGGGAGATGCAGGTACTGACACGTGAGGAGAGTTAGTCGGCATAACTTTCCCCTCGTTGTCTGGTGAAATTTTCTTAAAATGTACAGATTGGCTTTTATTTAAAGTAGCATCAATGCAATTAGTACACAAATTTCTATTGGGCTCCACATTGGCTTTTGAACATATTGCACAAAGAGATTCCTCTATGTCAGACATGTTAAAACAAACTAGCAATTAGCCTAGCAAGCTTGGAAAATACTTTTCAAATAAATTTGCAAGCAATATAAAAAACGTTACTGTGCCTTTAAGAAGCACACAAAAACTGTCAGTTGAAATAACAATGAACCGGATTAGTTATAGAAACCAAAATTTTCACAGTAAATGCATAAAGTTAGCAAAGGATTGCACTCACTAGCAATGGATGATTAACCCCTTAATATCAGAAAAACGGATAACAATTGAAAATATAAGCGTTTTAATCACAGTCAAAGCACAGTCTCACAGGTCTGCTGTGAGTGATTACCTCCCTCAAAACTAGTTTTGAAGACCCCTGAGCTCTGTAGAGACGTCCTGGATCATGCAGGGAGAAGAAGGCAGACTGTGACTAAATTTCTAATGCGCAGTAAAAGCGCCAAAATAGGCCCCTCCCACTCACAATACAACAGTGAGGGAAGCTCAGTAAACTGTTTTAATTCAAAACAAACGACAGCCATGTGGAAAATAACGCCCAAAACAATATTTCACCAAGTACCTCAGATAAACGATTAACATGCCAGCAAACGTTTAAAATATTATTTATGAAATGTTATTAAAAAACCTGCTGCTAGTCGCTCACACTGCAGATTAGGCTAAAAGTTATATATATACAGTATTTTCCCAGTGAAGTGCCATTCCCCAGAAATACTTAATTGTAAACAAACATACATATCAGCCTGATACCAGTTGCTACTACTGCATTTAAGGCTGTACTTACATTACATCGGTATTAGCAGTATTTTCTCAGTCAATTCCATTCCTTAGAAAATAATATACTGCAACATACCTCTTTGCAGGTGAACCTGCCCGCTGTCCCCTGTTCTGAAGTTACCTCGCTCCTCAGAATGGCCGAGAACAGCAAATGGATCTTAGTTACGTCCGCTAAGATCATACACAAACTCAGGTAGATTCTTCTTCTAATGCTGCCTAAGAAAAAACAACACACTCCGGTGCCGTTTAAAATAACAAACTTTTGATTGAAGAAATAAAAACTAAGTTTAACAACCACAGTCCTCTCACACATCCTATCTATTAGTTGGGTGCAAGAGAATGACTGGGTATGACGTAGAGGGGAGGAGCTATATAGCAGCTCTGCTTGGGTGATCCTCTTGCACTTCCTGTTGGGGAGGAGTTAATATCCCATAAGTAATGGATGACCCGTGGACTGACTACACTTAACAGGAGAAAGATAAAATCCTAGGAATCCTGACCTTACTCCATGAGTAACCCTTGGATTCACACCAATAAAGATATCTACGCCATACCTTATGGTAAATTTTCCTGGTGACAGGCTTTCGTGCCTGTATTAAGGTATCAATAACTGACTCTGAGAAGCCACGCTTTGATAAAATCAAGCATTCAATCTCCAGGCAGTCAGCCTCAGAGAAATTAGATTTGGATGGTTGAAAGGACCCTGAAGTAGAAGGTCCTGTCTCAGAGGCAGAGACCATGGTGGAAAGGATGACATGTCCACTAGATCTACATACCAGGTCCTGCATGGCCACGCAGGTGCTATCAGAATCACTGATGCTCTCTCCTGCTTGATCTTGGCAATCAGTCGAGGGAGCAGAGGAAACGGTGGAAACACATAAGCCAGGTTGAAAGACCAGGGCGCTGCTAGAGTATCTATCAGTGTCGTCTTGGGATACCTGGACCGGGATCCGTAACACGGAAGCTTGGCGTTCTGGCGAGACGCCATGAGATCCAGTTCTGGTTTGCCCCAACGGAGAATCAGTTGTGCAAATACCTCCGGATGGAGTTCCCACTCTCCCGGATGAAAAGTCTGACGACTTAGAAAATCCGCCTCCCAGTGCTCTACACCTGGGATATGGATAGCTGATAGGTGGCAAGAGTGAATCTCTGCCCAGTGAATTATTTTTGAAACTTCTAACATCTCTAGGGAACTTCTTGTTCCCCCTCGATGGTTGATGTAAGCTACAGTCGTGATGTTGTCCGACTGAAATCTGATGTACCTCAGAGTTGCTAACTGAGGCCAAACCTGAAGAGCCTTGAATATCGCTCTTAGTTACAGAATATTTATTGGAAGGAGAGACTCCTCCTGAGTCCACGATCCCTGAGCCTTCAGGGAGTTCCAGACTGCACCCCAACCTAGAAGGCTGGCATTTGTTGTTACAATAGTCCAATCTGGCCTGCGAAGGTCATACCTTTGGACAGATGGACCCGAGATAGCCACCAGGGAAGAGGATCCCTGGTCTCTTGGTCCAGATTCAGTTGAGGGGCCAAATCTGTGTAATCCCCGCTCCACTGACTGAGCCTGCATAGTTGCAGCGGTCTTAAATGTAAGCGTGCAAACGGCACTATGTCCATTGCCGCTACCATTAAGCCGATTACTTCCATACACTGAGCCACCAAAGGGCGCGGAATGGAATGAAGAACCCGACAGGAATTTAGAAGCTTTGATAACCTGGACTCCGTCAAGGTAAATTTTCATAAAATGAAATCAGTACATTTGGTACACATTCTAAGAGGGGGTTCCACCATGGCTTTTAAACATAATGAACAAGGAGTTTCTTCTATGTCAGACATGTTTATACAGACTAGCAATGAGACTAGCAAGCTTGGAAAAAACTTTAAATGAAGTTAACAAGCAAATATAAAAAACGGTACTGTGCCTTTAAGAGAAACAAATTTTGTCAGAATTTGAAAAACAGTGAAAAAATGCAGTAAATCAAACGAAATTTTTACAGTGTATGTAATAGGCTAGCAGAGCATTGCATCCAATTGCAAATAGATGATTAACCCCTTAGTTCAAAAAACGGATCAAAAAAACGAGACTTTTTTTTTTTTGTTTGTTTGTTTTTTTGTTTTGTTTTTTAACAGTCACAACCAACTGCCACAGCAAGCTGTGGTCCTACCTTCCCCAATAAAAGACTTTGGAAAGCCTTTGAGCCCTTTAGAGATGTCCTATAGCATACAGGGGACTCCTGAGGGAAGCTGGATGTCACAATTTGTAATTTTAACTGCACCAACTGTAACTTTTATACTATAACAGTGGAAAGCCTCAGTAAAACTGTTTCTAGTCAAAATTTAAGCCAGCCATGTGGAAAAAACTAGGCCCCAATAAAGTTTCATCACCAATGCATATATAAAAACGATTAAACATGCCAGCAAACGTTTATATTGCAATATCATAAGGGTATTACCCCTGGGAGTAAGCATGATACCAGTCGTTATTTAATCACTGTATTCAGGCTTAACTTACATTAATCCGGTATCAGCAGCATTTTCTAGTGTTTTCCATCTCTAGAAAAAATTATAACTGCACATACCTGATAGCAGAATAAACTGCACGCCATTCTCTCGCTGAAGTTACCTCATCTGTGTAATCCCCTCAGACAAATGTGAGAATAGCAATGGATCTTAGTTACAACCTGCTAAGATCATAGAAACCTCAGGCAGATTCTTCTTCTATTTACTGCCTGAGATAAAATAGCACAACTCCGGTACTATTTAAAAATAAACTTTTGATTGAAGAAAATAAACTAACTATATTTAACCACTCTCTCCTACAACATCCTAGCTTGTTGAGAGTTGCAAGAGAATGACTGGCTATGACAGTTAGGGGAGGAGCTATATTACAGCTCTGCTGTGGGTGTCCTCTTGCAACTTCCTGTTGGGAATGAGAATATCCCACAAGTAATGGATGATCCGTGGACTGGATACACCTTACAAGAGAAATAGAATCTATTAGAGTTCCCAAGAAAGTCACCCTTGTCTTCGGGATTAAGGAACTCTTTTCCAGATTTACCTTCCACCCGTAAGTTCTCAGGAAGGACAGCACAATGTCAGTATGAGATCTTGCTTGTTGATAAGATTGCGTCTGGTTCAGGATATCGTCCAGATAAGGCGCCACCACAATGCCACGCTGTCTTAGAACCACCAGCAGAGACCCCAGAACCTTTGTGAAAATTCTGGGTGCCGTGGCCAGACCGAAAGAAAGAGCCACAAACTGAAAGTGTTTGTCAAGAAAGGCAAACCTTAGGAACTTGTTATCTCTGTGGATAGGAACATGTAGATATGCATCCTTTAAATCCACTGTCGTCATAAATTGACCCTCCTGGATCAATGGAAGAATGGTACAGTAGTTTTGATTGTGAATGATGGAACTCTGAGAAACTTGTTTAGACTCTTGAGGTCTAAGATAGGTCTGAAGGTTCCCTCCTTTTTTGGAACTACAAACAGATTTGAATAAAAACCCTGCCCCTTTACTAGAACGGGAATAATCACTCCCAGGGAGGAGGTCTCTTACACAATGTAAGAATGCCTCTTTTTTTATCTGGTTTGCAGATAATCTTGAAAGAAGAAATCTTCCTCGGGGAGGAAAAAAGTAAGAGGGAACTTCAAAATATCTATCCAATTTACTCGACTTAACAGGAGCGACCACTACTGTAGAATCACAGTCGTCTAAAGTAACCAAAACCTCCCTGAGTAACAGGCGGAGGTGTTCTAGTTTAAACCTGAAAGATACAACCTCTGAATCAGTCAAAGGTAATGAACTTTCTGAGTCTGAAATTTCGCCTTCTGATAGAACCTCAATACCCTCCATCTCAGTTCCCTGAGAGGGTACATCCGAGATTGCCACCATAGCATCAGAAACCTCACTGACAACATGGTTGTCTTTCCTCTTATGCTTGCCTTGAAGCATAGGAAAAGCAGACAACGCAGAAATTGTGGAAGACATAAGCACAGCTATGTCTTTTAAAGGTAACTCCAGCAGGCGCTAGAGCAGAAGTACAGGGCACTGCTTGTGCGGGCGTTAAAGATTGGGACGCTTGGGGAGAAAGTTGCGGCATACTCTGACTCTCGTCAGACTCCTGAGAAGCATCCGCCTTTGAGAAATTTTGCTCATGAAAAATCTTATCCCTATAACTTAAAGCCCTCTAAATACATGAGGGACAGAAAGGGATTGGTGGTTCCATATTTGCATCCAAACACATGGAGCAAGTAACATTTTCCACGGCTCCTAAGTCCATACTGAGCACAATAAGAAAAAACAATGCAATACATTTTTTTTTTATTTTTTTTTTAATATAAATAAGATGTTACTGTCTCTTTAAATTTTAACAAGAAAAAAACTTTCTACTACTTGGGAAATATGTGCTCAAAAAAACATAATTTATGCTTACCTGATAAATGTATTTCTCTTGTAGTGTGTTCAGTCCACGGGTCATCCATTACTTATGGGATATATTCTCCTTCCCAACAGGAAGTTGCAAGAGGATCACCCAAGCAGAGCTGCTATATAGCTCCTCCCCTCACATGTCATATCCAGTCATTCGACCGAAACAAGACGAGAAAGGAGAAACTATAATGTGCAGTGGTGACTGGAGTTATAATTTTAAAATTTAGAACCTGCCTTAAAAAGACAGGGCGGGCCGTGGACTGAACACACTACAAGAGAAATAAATTTATTAGGTAAGCATAAATTATGTTTTCTCTTGTTAAGTGTGTTCAGTCCACGGGTCATCCATTACTTATGGGATACCCATACCAAAGCTAAGTACACGGATGATGGGAGGGACAAGGCAGAAACATTAAATAGAAGGAACCACTGCCTGTAGAACCTTTCTCCCAAAAACAGCCTCCGAAGAAGCAAAAGTGTCAAATTTGTAAAATTTGGAAAAAGTATTAAGTGAAGACTAAGTTGCAGCCTTGCAAATCTGTTCAACAGAGGCCTCATTCTTAAAGGCCCAGGTGGAAGCCACAGCTCTAGTGGAATGAGCTGTAATTCTTTCAGGAGGCTGCTGTCCAGCAGTCTCATAGGCTAAACGTATTATGCTACGAAGCCAAAAAGAGAGAGAGGTAGCCGAAGCCTTTTGACCTCTCCTCTGTCCAGAGTAAACGACAAACAGAGAAGAAGTTTGTCTAAAATCTTTAGTTGCCTGTAAGTAGAACTTCAGAGCACGGACCACATCTAGATTATGCAAAAGACGTTCCTTCTTTGAATCTCTTGATTGATATTCCTGTTATATTCCTGTTAGAAACAACCTTAGGCAAAAACCCAGGTTTAGTACGCAGTACTACCTTGTCTGAATGAAAGATCAGATAAGAAGAATCACAATGTAAGGCAGATAACTCAGAGACTCTTCGAGCCGAGGAAATAGCCATCAAAAACAAAACTTTCCAAGATAAAAGCTTAATATCAATGGAATGAAGGGGTTCAAACGGAACACCCTGAAGAACTTTAAGAACCAAGTTTAAGCTCCACGGAGGAGCAACAGCTTTAAACACAGGCTTAATTCGCGCCAAAGCCTGACAAAAGGCCTTGACGTCTGGATTCTCTGCCAGACGTTTGTGTAAAAGAATAGACAGAGCTGAAATCTGTCCCTTTAGCAAACTAGCGGATAAACCCTTTTCTAAACCCTCTTGTAGAAAAGCCAATATCCTAGGAATCCTAACCTTACTCCATGAGTAACTCTTGGATTCGCACCAGTGTAAATATTTACGCCATATCTTATGGTAAATTTTTCTGGTCACAGGTTTCCGAGCCTGTATTAATGTATCAATAACCGAATCCGAAAACCCACGCTTTGATAGAATCAAGCGTTCAATTTCCAGGCAGTCAGCCTCAGAGAAATTAGGTTTGGATGGTTGAAAGGACACTGAATTAGAAGGTCCTGCCTCAGAGGAAGAGACCATGGTGGACAGGACGACATGTCCACTAGGTCTACATACCAGGTCCTGCGTGGCCACGCAGGCGCTATCAGAATTACCGATGCCCTCTCCTGTTTGATCCTGGCAATCAGTCGAGGTAGCAACGGAAATGGTGGAAACACATAAGCTATGTTGAAAACCCAAGGGGCTGCTAATGCATCTACCAGCACCGCTCTCGGGTCCCTGGACCTGGATCCGTAACAAGGAAGCTTCGCGTTCTGGCGAGATGCCATGAGATCCAGATCCGGTTTGCCCCAACGACGAATCAGTTGAGCAAATACCTCCGGGTGAAGTTCCCACTCTCCCGGATGAAACGTCTGGCGACTTAGGAAATCCGCCTCCCAGTTCTCTACGCCCGGGATGTAAATCGCTGACAGGTGGCAAGAGTGAGACTCTGCCCAGCGAATTATCTTCAAGACTTCCAACATCGCTAGGGAACTCCTGGTTCCCCCTTGATGATTGATGTAAGCCACAGTCGTGATATTGTCCGACTGAAATCTGATGAACCTCAGTTTTGCTAACTGAGGCCAAGCTAGAAGAGCATTGAATATTGCTCTTAATTCTAGAATGTTTATTGGAAGGAGTTTCTCCTCCTGAGTCCACGATCCCTGAGCCTTCAGGGAGTTCCAGACTGCTCCCCAGCCTAGAAGGCTGGCATCCGTTGTTACAATAGTCCAATCTGGCCTGCGAAGGTCATACCTTTGGACAGATGGACCCGAGATAGCCACCAGGGAAGAGGATCCCTGGTCTCTTGGTCCAGATTCAGTTGAGGGGCCAAATCTGTGTAATCCCTGCTCCACTGACTGAGCCTGCATAGTTGCAGCGGTCTTAAATGTAAGCGTGCAAACGGCACTATGTCCATTGCCGCTACCATTAAGCCGATTACTTCCATACACTGAGCCACCAAAGGGCGCGGAATGGAATGAAGAACCCGACAGGAATTTAGAAGCTTTGATAACCTGGACTCCGTCAAGGTAAATTTTCATAAAATGAAATCAGTACATTTGGTCTGCGAAAGGTCATTCCTTTGGACAGATGAAGCGGAGACAACCACCAGAGAAGAGAATCTCTGGTCTCCTGGTCCAGATTTAGCAAAGGGGACAGATCTGAGTAATCCCCGTTCCATTGACTGAGCATGCATAGTTGCAGCGGTCTGAGATGCAGGCGCGCAAATGGCACTATGTCCATTGCCGCGACCATTAAGCCGATTACCTCCATGCACTGAGCTACTGATGGGCTTGGAACGGAATGAAGGACACGGCAAGCATTGAGAATCTTTGATAACCTGGACTCAGTCAGGTAAATCTTCATCTCTACCGAATCTATAAGAGTCCCTAGAAAAGGAACCCTTGTGAGTGGTAACAGAGAACTCTTTTCCACGTTCACTTTCCACCCATGCAACCTCAGAAATGCTAGAACTATCTCTGTATGAGACTTGGCAGTTTGAAAACTTGACGCTTGTATCAGAATGTCGTCTAGGTACGGAGCCACCGCTATGCCTCGTGGTCTTAGTACCGCCAGAAGTGAGCCCAGAACCTTCGTAAAAATTCTCGGGGCCGTGGCTAACCCGAAGGGAAGAGCCACAAACTGGTAATGCCTGTCTAGAAAGGCAAACCTTAGGTACCGATAATGATCTTTGTGAATCGGTATATGAAGGTAGGCATCCTTTAAGTCCACTGTGGTCATATATTGACCCTCTTGGATCATGGGTAGGATGGTTCCAATGGTTTCCATCTTGAACGATGGTACCCTTAGGAATTTGTTTAAGATCTTTAAGTCCAAGATTGGTCTGAAGGTTCCCTCTTTTTTGGGAACCACAAAGATTTGAGTAAAATCCTTGTCCCTGTTCCGATCGCGGAACTGAGTGGATCACTCCCATGATTAAGAAGTCTTGTACACATTGTAGAAATGCCTCTCTCTTTACTAGGTTTGTCGATAACCTCGAAAGATGGAACCTCCCTTGTGGAGGAGAGGTTTTGAAATCCAGAAGGTATCCCTGAGATATAATCTTCAACGTCCAGGGATCCTGCACATCTCTTGCCCAAGCCTGGGCGAAGAGAGAAAGTCTGCCCCCCACTAAATCCGTCTCCGGATAGGGGGCCCTGTCTTCATGCTGTCTTAGGGGCGGGAGTAGGCTTTCTGGCCTGCTTGCCCTTGTTCCATGACTGGTTGCCTTTCCAACCCTGTCTGTAACAAGCAGTAGTTCCTTCCTGTTTTGGAGCGGAGGAAGTCGATGCTGCTCCTGCCTTGAAGTTACGAAAGGCACGAAAATTAGACTGTTTGGCCTTTGGTTTGGCCCTGTCCTGAGGAAGGGCGTGGCCCTTACCTCCCGTAATGTCAGCAATAATTTCCTTCAAGCCGGGCCCGAATAAGGTCTGCCCTTTGAAAGGAATGTTAAGTAACTTAGACTTGGAAGTTACATCCGCTGACAAGGATTTAAGCCAGAGAATCCGGAATTTTTAGCCGTAAGTTTGGTTAGATGTACTACGGCATCTGAAACAAACGCATTAGCTGGCTTAAGGGTTCTAACTTTGCTCAAAGCCTCATCCAATGGCTCTGTGCGAATCGCCTCTTCCAGAGACTCAAACCAGAATGCCGCTGCAGCAATATAAAACCCTGTTGAACAAACATTTCTTAAGATAACCCTCTAATTTTTTATCCATTGGATCTGAGAAAGCACAGCTATCCTCCACCGGGATAGTGGTACGCTTGGCTAACGTAGAAACTGCTCCCTCCACCTTAGGGACCGTCTGCCATAAGTCTCGTGTGGTGGCGTCTATAGGGAACATTTTTCTAAATATCGGGGGAGGGGAAAAAGGCACACCGGGTCTATCCCACTCCTTACTAATAATTTCTGTAAGTCTTTTTGGTATAGGAAAAACGTCAATACACACCGGTACCGCATAGTACCTATCCAACCTACACAATTTCTCTGGAATTGCCACCGTGTCGCAATCATTCAGAGCCGCTAATACCTCCCCTAGTAACACACGGAGGTTCTCAAGCTTAAATTTAAAATTTGAAATTTCCGAATCCGGTCTCCCCGGATCAGAACCGTCACCGACAGAATGAAGCTCACCGTCCTCATGTTCTGCAAATTGTGACGCAGTATCAGACATGGCTCTAGTGTCATCAGCGCGCTCTGTCCTTAACCCAGAGCTATCGCGCTTGCCCCTTAATTCGGGCATATTATATAATACTTCTTTCATAACATTAGCCATATCATGTAAAGTGACTTGTAAGGGCCTAGATGTACTTGGCGTCTCAATCCTACGCATCTCCCGAGCGGGAGACGCAGGTACTGACACGTGAGGAGAGTTAGGCGGCATAACTTCCCCCTCGTTGTCTGGTGATAGTTTCTCTATCGGTACAGATTGACTTTTATTCAAAGCAATATCAATACAATTGGTACACATCGGCTTTTGAACATGATGAACAAACAGTTTCCTCTGAATCAGACATGTTTAAACAGACTAGCAATGAAACTAGCAAGCTTGGAAATCACTTTCAATAAGTTTACAAGCAATATAAAAAACGCTGCAGCGCTTCAAAAATACAGATATAATTAAACAATTCTTAACAAGAAGTGTATTATTAGCAGAGGATTGCACCCATTAGCAAAAGGATGATTAACCCCTCAATACCCAAAACGGATAAAACAGATATCAATTAAGATTTAACGCTTTTAATCACAGTCAAGCACACTGTCACAGATCTGCTGTGACTGATTACCTCCCTCACAAATGAATTTTGCAGACCCCTGAGCTCTCTAGAGACGTCCTGGATCAAGGAGGAAGAAGCAGGAAGACTGTGCTAGAATTTTAACTGCGCAACAAGGCGCTAAAACAAGGTCCCTCCCACTCCTATCACAACAGTGGGAGCCCTGATATAACGGTTTCCATGCAGAAAAATATGTTAGCCATGTGGAAAAATCATGCCCAAAGAGATTTATCACCAAAGTACCTCACAAAAACGAATAACATGCCAGTAAACGTTTTATTAAAAAACAACATTTTCCAATGTCATGCAAAGTTATCACTAAGCCTGCTACCAGTCGCTACCACTGCAGATAAGGCTTAAGTATTATTTCAGTTTTAACAGTATTTTCTCAGTCAAATTCTAGTCCCTAGAAATAACTCGACTGCGCATACATTTATCAGCCTGATACCAGTTGCCACTACTGCATTTAAGGCTGTACTTACATCATACGGTAACAGCAGTATTTTCTTAGTCAATTCCATTCCCAGAAAATAAAGTACTGCACATACCTCATTTGCGGAGGACCCCGCATGCTATTCCCAGTTTCTGAAGTTACCCCACTCCTCAGAATGTCGAGAACAGCCAGTGGATCTTAGTTATGCCTGCTAAGATCATAGAAAAAAAACGCAGGCAGTTTCTTCCAAATACTGCCTGAGATAGAAAAACAGCACACTCCGGTGCCATTTAAAATAACAAACTTTTGATTGAAGAATAGATATGTAAACTCCAGCTCCTCTCGCGACCTCCTTCTTTGTTGAGGGTTGCAAGAGAATGACTGGATATGACATGTGAGGGGAGGAGCTATATAGCAGCTCTGCTTGGGTGATCCTCTTGCAACTTCCTGTTGGGAAGGAGAATATATCCAATAAGTAATGGATGACCCGTGGACTGAACACACTTAACAAGAGAAAAACAGAATTTATGTTTACCTGATAAATTACTTTCTCCAACGGTGTGTCCGGTCCACGGCGTCATCCTTACTTGTGGGATATTCTCTTCCCCAACAGGAAATGGCAAAGAGCCCAGCAAAGCTGGTCACATGATCCCTCCTAGGCTCCGCCTTCCCCAGTCATTCGACCGACGTAAAGGAGGAATATTTGCATAGGAGAAACCATATGATACCGTGGTGACTGTAGTTAAAGAAAATAAATTATCAGACCTGATTAAAAAACCAGGGCGGGCCGTGGACCGGACACACCGTTGGAGAAAGTAATTTATCAGGTAAACATAAATTCTGTTTTCTCCAACATAGGTGTGTCCGGTCCACGGCGTCATCCTTACTTGTGGGAACCAATACCAAAGCTTTAGGACACGGATGAAGGGAGGGAGCAAATCAGGTCACCTAAATGGAAGGCACCACGGCTTGCAAAACCTTTCTCCCAAAAATAGCCTCAGAAGAAGCAAAAGTATCAAACTTGTAAAATTTGGTAAAAGTGTGCAGTGAAGACCAAGTCGCTGCCTTACATATCTGATCAACAGAAGCCTCGTTCTTGAAGGCCCATGTGGAAGCCACAGCCCTAGTGGAATGAGCTGTGATTCTTTCAGGAGGCTGCCGTCCGGCAGTCTCATAAGCCAATCTGATGATGCTTTTAATCCAAAAAGAGAGAGAGGTAGAAGTTGCTTTTTGACCTCTCCTTTTACCAGAATAAACAACAAACAAGGAAGATGTTTGTCTAAAATCCTTTGTAGCATCTAAATAGAATTTTAGAGCGCGAACAACATCCAAATTGTGCAACAAACGTTCCTTCTTTGAAACTGGATTCGGACACAAAGAAGGCACGACTATCTCCTGGTGAATGTTTTTGTTAGAAACAACTTTCGGAAGAAAACCAGGTTTAGTACGTAAAACCACCTTATCTGCATGGAACACCAGATAAGGAGGAGAACACTGCAGAGCAGATAATTCTGAAACTCTTCTAGCAGAAGAAATTGCAACCAAAAACAAAACTTTCCAAGATAATAACTTAATATCGACGGAATGTAAGGGTTCAAACGGAACCCCCTGAAGAACTGAAAGAACTAAATTGAGACTCCAAGGAGGAGTCAAAGGTTTGTAAACAGGCTTGATTCTAACCAGAGCCTGAACAAAGGCTTGAACATCTGGCACAGCTGCCAGCTTTTTGTGAAGTAACACAGACAAGGCAGAAATCTGTCCCTTCAAGGAACTTGCAGATAATCCTTTCTCCAATCCTTCTTGAAGAAAGGATAGAATCTTAGGAATTTTTACCTTGTCCCAAGGGAATCCTTTAGATTCACACCAACAGATATATTTTTTCCATATTTTGTGGTAAATTTTTCTAGTTACAGGCTTTCTGGCCTGAACAAGAGTATCAATAACAGAATCTGAGAACCCTCGCTTTGATAAGATCAAGCGTTCAATCTCCAAGCAGTCAGTTGGAGTGAGACCAGATTCGGATGTTCGAACGGACCTTGAACAAGAAGGTCTCGTCTCAAAGGTAGCTTCCATGGTGGAGCCGATGACATATTCACCAGGTCTGCATACCAAGTCCTGCGTGGCCACGCAGGAGCTATCAAGATCACCGACGCCCTCTCCTGATTGATCCTGGCTACCAGCCTGGGGATGAGAGGAAACGGCGGAAATACATAAGCTAGTTTGAAGGTCCAAGGTGCTACTAGTGCATCTACTAGAGTCGCCTTGGGATCCCTGGATCTGGACCCGTAGCAAGGAACCTTGAAGTTCTGACGAGAGGCCATCAGATCCATGTCTGGAATGCCCCACAGTTGAGTAATTTGGGCAAAGATTTCCGGATGGAGTTCCCACTCCCCCGGATGTAATGTCTGACGACTCAGAAAATCCGCTTCCCAATTTTCCACTCCTGGGATGTGGATTGCAGACAGGTGGCAGGAGTGAGTCTCCGCCCATTGAATGATTTTGGTCACTTCTTCCATCGCCAGGGAACTCCTTGTTCCCCCCTGATGGTTGATGTACGCAACAGTCGTCATGTTGTCTGATTGAAACCGTATGAACTTGGCCTTTGCTAGCTGAGGCCAAGCCTTGAGAGCATTGAGTATCGCTCTCAGTTCCAGAATATTTATCGGTAGAAGAGATTCTTCCCGAGACCAAAGACCCTGAGCTTTCAGGGGTCCCCAGACCGCGCCCCAGCCCATCAGACTGGCGTCGGTCGTGACAATGACCCACTTTGGTCTGCGGAAGCTCATCCCCTGTGACAGGTTGTCCAGGGACAGCCACCAACGGAGTGAATCTCTGGTCCTCTGATTTACTTGTATCGTCGGAGACAAGTCTGTATAGTCCCCATTCCACTGACTGAGCATGCACAGTTGTAATGGTCTTAGATGAATGCGCGCAAAAGGAACTATGTCCATTGCCGCTACCATCAAACCTATTACTTCCATGCACTGCGCTATGGAAGGAAGAGGAACGGAATGAAGTATTTGACAAGAGTTTAGAAGTTTTGTTTTTCTGGCCTCTGTCAGAAAAATCCTCATTTCTAAGGAGTCTATTATTGTTCCCAAGAAGGGAACCCTCGTTGACGGAGATAGAGAACTCTTTTCTACGTTCACTTTCCATCCGTGAGATCTGAGAAAGGCCAGGACAATGTCCGTGTGAGCCTTTGCTTGAGGAAGGGACGACGCTTGAATCAGAATGTCGTCCAAGTAAGGTACTACTGCAATGCCCCTTGGTCTTAGCACCGCTAGAAGGGACCCTAGTACCTTTGTGAAAATCCTTGGAGCAGTGGCTAATCCGAACGGAAGTGCCACGAACTGGTAATGCTTGTCCAGGAATGCGAACCTTAGGAACCGATGATGTTCCTTGTGGATAGGAATATGTAGATACGCATCCTTTAAATCCACCGTGGTCATGAATTGACCTTCCTGGATGGAAGGAAGAATTGTTCGAATGGTTTCCATCTTGAACGATGGAACCTTGAGAAACTTGTTTAGGATCTTGAGATCTAAGATTGGTCTGAACGTTCCCTCTTTTTTGGGAACTACGAACAGATTGGAGTAGAACCCCATCCCTTGTTCTCCTAATGGAACAGGATGAATCACTCCCATTTTTAACAGGTCTTCTACACAATGTAAGAATGCCTGTTTTTTTATGTGGTCTGAAGACAATTGAGACCTGTGGAACCTCCCCCTTGGGGGAAGCCCCTTGAATTCCAGAAGATAACCTTGGGAGACTATTTCTAGCGCCCAAGGATCCAGAACATCTCTTGCCCAAGCCTGAGCGAAGAGAGAGAGTCTGCCCCCCACCAGATCCGGTCCCGGATCGGGGGCCAACATCTCATGCTGTCTTGGTAGCAGTGGCAGGTTTCTTGGCCTGCTTTCCCTTGTTCCAGCCTTGCATTGGTCTCCAGGCTGGCTTGGCTTGAGAAGTATTACCCTCTTGCTTAGAGGACGTAGCACTTGGGGCTGGTCCGTTTCTACGAAAGGGACGAAAATTAGGTTTATTTTTGGCCTTGAAAGACCTATCCTGAGGAAGGGCGTGGCCCTTGCCCCCAGTGATATCAGAGATAATCTCTTTCAAGTCAGGGCCAAACAGCGTTTTCCCCTTAAAAGGAATGTTAAGCAATTTGTTCTTGGAAGACGCATCCGCTGACCAAGATTTTAACCAAAGCGCTCTGCGCGCCACAATAGCAAACCCAGAATTTTTCGCCGCTAACCTAGCCAATTGCAAAGTGGCGTCTAGGGTGAAAGAATTAGCCAATTTGAGAGCACGGATTCTGTCCATAATCTCCTCATAAGAAGGAGAATTACTAGTGATCGCCTTTTCTAGCTCATCGAACCAGAAACACGCGGCTGTAGTGACAGGGACAATGCATGAAATTGGTTGTAGAAGGTAACCTTGCTGAACAAACATCTTTTTAAGCAAACCTTCTAATTTTTTATCCGTAGGATCTTTGAAAGCACAACTATCTTCTATGGGTATAGTGGTGCGTTTGTTTAGAGTAGAAACCGCCCCCTCGACCTTGGGGACTGTCTGCCATAAGTCCTTTCTGGGGTCGACCATAGGAAACAATTTTTTAAATATGGGGGGAGGGACGAAAGGTATACCGGGCCTTTCCCATTCTTTATTTACAATGTCCGCCACCCGCTTGGGTATAGGAAAAGCTTCGGGGGGCCCCGGGACCTCTAGGAACTTGTCCATTTTACATAGTTTCTCTGGGATGACCAAATTCTCACAATCATCCAGAGTGGATAACACCTCCTTAAGCAGAGCGCGGAGATGTTCCAACTTAAATTTAAATGTAATCACATCAGGTTCAGCTTGTTGAGAAATTTTCCCTGAATCTGAAATTTCTCCCTCAGACAAAACCTCCCTGGCCCCCTCAGACTGGTGTAGGGGCCCTTCAGAAACAATATCATCAGCGTCCTCATGCTCTTCAGTATTTTCTAAAACAGAGCAGTCGCGCTTTCGCTGATAAGTGGGCATTTTGGCTAAAATGTTTTTGATAGAATTATCCATTACAGCCGTTAATTGTTGCATAGTAAGGAGTATTGGCGCGCTAGATGTACTAGGGGCCTCCTGTGTGGGCAAGACTGGTGTAGACGAAGGAGGGGATGATGCAGTACCATGCTTACTCCCCTCACTTGAGGAATCATCTTGGGCATCATTTTCTCTAAATTTTGTGTCACATAAATCACATCTATTTAAATGAGAAGGAACCTTGGCTTCCCCATATTCAGAACACAGTCTATCTGGCAGTTCAGACATGTTAAACAGGCATAAACTTGATAACAAAGTACAAAAAACGTTTTAAAATAAAACCGTTACTGTCACTTTAAATTTTAAACTGAACACACTTTATTACTGCAATTGCGAAAAAGTATGAAGGAATTGTTCAAAATTCACCAAAATTTCACCACAGTGTCTTAAAGCCTTAAAAGTATTGCACACCAAATTTGGAAGCTTTAACCCTTAAAATAACGGAACCGGAGCCGTTTTGATATTTAACCCCTTTACAGTCCCTGGTATCTGCTTTGCTGAGACCCAACCAAGCCCAAAGGGGAATACGATACCAAATGACGCCTTCAGAAAGTCTTTTCTATGTATCAGAGCTCCTCACACATGCATCTGCATGTCATGCTTCTCAAAAACAAGTGCGCAATACAGGCGCGAAAATGAGACTCTGCCTATGATTAGGGAAAGCCCCTAGAGAATAAGGTGCCCAATACAGTGCCTGCCGGTTATTTTACAAAATTCCCAAGATTAAAATAATTCCTCAAGGCTATGGAGTATAAAATATGTTTATATATAAATCGATTTAGCCCAGAAAATGTCTACAGTCTTAAAAAGCCCTTGTGAAGCCCTTATTTACTGTCTGTAATAAAAATGGCTTACCGGATCCCATAGGGAAAATGACAGCTTCCAGCATTACATCGTCTTGTTAGAATGTGTCATACCTCAAGCAGCAAAAGTCTGCTCACTGTTCCCCCAACTGAAGTTAATTCCTCTCAACAGTCCTGTGTGGAACAGCCATCGATTTTAGTAACGGTTGCTAAAATCATTTTCCTCTTACAAACAGAAATCTTCATCTCTTTTCTGTTTCAGAGTAAATAGTACATACCAGCACTATTTTAAAATAACAACTCTTGATTGAATAATAAAAACTACAGTTAAACACTAAAAAACTCTAAGCCATCTCCGTGGAGATGTTGCCTGTACAACGGCAAAGAGAATGACTGGGGAAGGCGGAGCCTAGGAGGGATCATGTGACCAGCTTTGCTGGGCTCTTTGCCATTTCCTGTTGGGGAAGAGAATATCCCACAAGTAAGGATGACGCCGTGGACCGGACACACCTATGTTGGAGAAAGACAAATTTACAATCAAATTGTTCAATATCAAAAAATTTGATGACAGAAAAAAGAAACCTTTACTGTGTCTAAATTTTAAAAGCTAGCTTTTTTACTGTTAATAGCCAACAACGTATCCCAGAAGCTAAACAGAAAAAAATTCAAACACCCCTACACCTCAGCAACTCTGCTGAGGTGCCTACCTGCCAAACCGGACTCACTCCCTGGACTCAACCTTCTTTGGAGCTGGAACAATCTGGGTGTGTAAAAGCCCAATAACGCTATAACCGCCTGCTTAACTTGTCAGTAAACCATGCGGTTTTAGAGCCACAATGTGCAGACGCCTTCCCTTGCAGGCTATGGCAGCTACGGCTGAGAGTTGCGCAGTTAAACATAGAAAGCAAGCGAACCGCTAGCCCCGCCCATCGTGGGCGTCACAGTTAAACCTAACCCGATCGGCTTAGAAGTCTTAAATTAAACCAATAGGAAATAACCACCAGCAATAAAAAATGAGCTCCCCAGCCCCAGTGCCTATACTCTTGGCTGTCCTACAGTACCCTCTATTAATAAGAGAGAGAGATGTCCCCACACAAGGATCTCTGTGTCTGAGCCTTATGTAATATGAAACAGGTTAAAGTGCCCACTTGCCTCTGAGATTACGGTTTCCCAGAAACAGGTCCTCTCCTTCCCATAGCCCTGTGGAAAATCATAAGCCTGAGTTAATTGTACTTAGGCTGTCAGGAGAAGGGCAGCATCAATGTATAGGAGGCGCAGTGAGAATTATGTCCCACCAGTTCCTATTGCTCTAAAGCCACCAAAAGCTCTACTGAAGAGACTGATATGGACTACGGCTACACCCCTTGAACCCCTTAGAATGTAAGCCTTTGAGCCCAGCTGTTTGCAGATCGCCTTCATAAGAGCCGACTACAACAGTGAAACTCTCGGCAGGGCCCTCTACCCACTTGATCCCTACAAAAGATATCCTGTATACCGACTAATGTTTACAGCGCTGCGGAATCTGTTGGCGCTCTACAAATAACGGATAATAAAAGCAGAACTCTCTGGCACTACTTTAAAAATAATAAATACTTGATTGAAGAATCTTTTCTAACACCTAACTTATCCTCTTCCTAGCACTAATGTAGGCAAAGAGAATTACTGGAGTGGGAGGGAAGGGAGGAGCTATTTAACAGCTCTGCTGTGGTGCTCTTTGCCGCCTCCTGCTGACCAGGAGGTGAATATCCTATAAGTAATGAAGATGATCCGTGGACTCATCGTGTCTTTAAAAAGAAACAGTCCTGACAAGGGGCGGAGCCTGGCTGCTGCCATGAGTGCAGCGTAACTCTGGTGCTCTGCTATAGCAGTCCTAATCAAAGCACTTAATCTTGGACATACAAACCAAAAATGCCCAATAAATAGAGGAGACAGCTCCGGAGTACATCAGGTACCTCTGAACTATCAAAAGCATTGGATACCGCCGAGAGAAGGTGCATGGGACTAGTTAACCTACGGCTGTTTCAGACACAAACGGAAGCTGCGCCTGCTACAATTCCCAGCCTATGTGACCACTGCTTTTATGCGGGCAGCAGAACTCTCCAAGTCCACTTAACAGCAGTTAGAGTCGTCCCTGCAGACAGTGTAAAGACTTCCAAGCCGCTACTGAGAAACTCTTGGCACTAAAACTGGAACCGCCGCCATTTTAGATACCTAACGTCACACAATACAGGGAGAGACCGCTGACAGGAGGTAATCCCTAAAACGTGCGCAGGTAAGCGTTACTGCAGGGGGCCCCACAACCATCAGGCGATAGTAGCCTTACCCCCAGATATTCTTCCTCGCACATAGAACGCAGGGACACACACCTTGGTACATAGCGCCACAATTCCTGAACCACCACTGAGAAATTGCTGGCATTCAGATCGAAACCACCTCCATTTTGGTTCTCTGCTTGCCTGCTGCAAAGCCATGCCGCTAATACTCTTCATACTGGAGAAACTATGCCTAAGTGCTCCAATAAAAAGCTTTAAAATTTTCAGAAAGTTAGTCCTGTATATGTGGTGAACAATCTAACTTCTAGGGTAAAATGGATGTAATACTAGACCATATCCTTCTGGAATAGAGGCTAAAGGAATTTATATCTCCCTAACGTCTAGATATAATACCCTCATAAGCATACTTGGAGTATTATGTTAGACAGCAACTTAACTCTACCCTATAAAACCTCACAATGTAGACCAGGACTGAGTGATAAACCACTAGACACTGCCAGATATACGGTATACCTGTACTCTGCTCGTATAACCCTGTAATTATGGCTACCAGAAGGAATGATAAGCAAGAAACCTTCCAAGCCCCTATCTGGAAAATCCCTACCTATATCATCTTATATGCAGGGCACTGATACCTCAGATACCAAGAATAAAAGCAGATTTTAGCTTGCAGCCAGAAGAAATACATATGTCCACATCTATATTACAAGACCTGCCTTCCAAACAAGATATTGCGGACATCTTCCGCACCTGCATAAGGGAAGAGTTTGCAGGCATGAGACAAGACATCCACACCCTGTGCTTTCAAGTAGAATCCCTGGAAATGGCCAGGAAGAAATCAAAGAAGATGTACAGACCCTAACTGGCCAAGTCACACAACATCAAGAAACCATCTCCTCATTGCAAGAAAAATTGGAAGACCTGGAGAATCGAAGTAGAAGAAAGAACATTCGTGGTATCCCTGAGAGCATTCTTCCACAACTTTCCTGTTTACTTGCAAACGTTATTTCAACAAATAAAGACTCCACCTGCACTACAGAGATTCAATGGGTGCGAGCTCACCAGTCACTCAGACCTAAGCCACCTGACACAGCCCCACCAAGGGACATAATCATCCATTTCAATAATTTCCTTGAAAAGGAAATGCTCATGAACCAATCGCGTAAGATACAACCAGTCCGCTACCAGGGCAATGTCTTACAGATCTACCAGGACTTATATTTTCAAACATTGCAAAGAAGAAAAGAATTTGCACCTGTCACTACACTGCTACGCAACAAAAAGATCCCTTATCGCTGGGGTTTCCCCACCCAGATCTGGGTACTTCGTAACAACACTCGTCTGATCTGCAGGACGCCTGAGGACATCACCCCTTTCTGCAACACTTTGATGGTTCTGATATCTGTGGGGGGTCAATGTCCAAATACTTCATCTTCACCATCTTCTAGAAGAAGCAAGGGATCATCTACTGCTTGGACCACTGTAGCTAATAAACAGAACAAAACCCCTGTGACACCAAGATAGACGACAAGCCCTCCAAAATCCATAAATCTGACACTAGACAAGCCAGATACAACAAATACCAAAAGACTGACTGATTGCTGTCTTGAAATTACCCATTTCAGGAGTTTCACAACAGGGTATCTATCGTATGCAATGTTTTCATGTTAGCTATATTTGCTGAAAAGTTTAGTCTTAGCTATTAGAATTAGTAACACACCAGTTTTATCTATGGAAAAGGTTGATCCTTCATGTACTCCATAGGGCCCTGTTTGTACTCAATGGAACACTCCGTGCATATAGGGCATTTTAACTTCTATTTCCTTCATATAATTACCCTGTCCAAGATATAAGTCACTTAAAAAGGTATATCTCAGCGTAAGACCTGCTAAGTAGCTTCCCCCATACTTGCTCTCAATATAGCCTATATTAGGAAGAGAGGTTTTTTTTCCCTTTTTGATATGTTTTACATGTTTATCTATACTGTTATTTCCGTTTGAAATGTTCTTCATTAAAGAAACTACAAGTTGCTATGCAACACATTTCATTATATACAATGCTATGATGTACATTGTTTTGCTTAATCGTATGTACTATTTTTCGCTATCTGGTCCTAGTTCATATTATATACCTAGGATATCTTCGACTTCCAAGAGATACGCACATGGCACACACTAGGACTAACACTATACATCATTTGACCTTACTAACCCAAAATGTAAAAGGGTTAAACTCCCCTCCCAAGAGATCAAAGGCCTTGTCCGACCTGGCCAAACGCCATGCTAACATACTTTTAAAAAAAATCTATTTCAAATATCAAAGAGAGCCCAAATACTTTGGGAAATTATACACGTCTCACTACCATAGCTCTGGCCCAACTAAGAAAAATGGAGTCAGTATTCTAATCAGTAAATCCCTTCCATTTGCCCTACACCAAAAAGTCTCTGACAAGGAAGGGAGTTTCTTTCATGTAATTGGCAAGAGTACATGAGCTAGTGACGTATGGGATATACAATCCTACCAGGAGGGACAAAGTTTCCCAAACCTCAAAATGCCTATAAATACACCCCTCATCACACCCACAATTCAGTTTTACAAACTTTGCCTCCTATGGAGGTGGTGAAGTTTGTGCTAGATTTCTACATTGACATGCGCTTCTCAGCATTTTGAAGCCCGATTCCTCCCAGAGTACAGCGAATGTCAGAGGGTTGTGAAGGGATTATCACCTATTGAATGCAATGGTTTTCCTCGCGGGAGAGCTATTTCATAGGTTCTCCGTTATCGGTCGTAGAAATTCATCTCCTACCTCCCTTATTCAGATTGACTATATACTCTCATATTCAATTACTTCTACTGATAACCGTTTCAGTACTGGTTTGGCTATCTGCTATGTGTGGATGGGTGTCTTTTGGTAAGTATGTTTTCATTACTTAAGACACTCTTAGCTATGGTTTGGCACTTTATGCATTAATATAAAGTTCTAAATATTTGTACTGTACTTATATTTGCCATGAGTCAGGTTTATGTATATTTCCTTTTGCAGACTGTCAGTTTCATATTTGGGAGAAAAACATATTTAGAAAAATATTTTTCTTACTTGGGGTTTAGTCTTTTTTTTAATAGACTGCTTTTTCATAAAATTTCGCGGGCAAAAACATAATTTATGCTTACCTGATAAATTTATTTCTCTTGTAGTGTATCCAGTCCACGGATCATCCATTACTTATGGAATATATTCTCCTTCCCAACAGGAAGCTGCAAGAGTCCACCCACAGCAAAGCTGCTATATAGCTCCTCCCCTAACTGCCATTACCAGTCATTCGACCGAAAACATGCAGAGAAAGGAAAAACCATAGGGTGCAGTGGTGACTGTAGTTCAAATGAAAAAATTACCTGCCTTAAAGTGACAGGGCGGGCCGTGGACTGGATACACTACAAGAGAAATAAATTTATCAGGTAAGCATAAATTATGTTTTCTCTTGTTAAGTGTATCCAGTCCACGGATCATCCATTACTTATGGAATACCAATACCAAAGCTAAAGTACACTGATGATGGGAGGGACAAGGCAGGTACTTAAACGGAAGTTACCACTGCCTGTAAAAAACCCTTTCTCCCAAAAATAGCCTCCGAAGAAGCAAGGTATCAAATTTGTTAAATTTGAAAAGTATGAAGCGCAGACCAAGACTCCGTCTTGTAAATCTGTTCAACAGAAGCCACATTTAAAAAAGGCCCAAGTGAAAACCACAGCTCTAGTAGAATGAGCTGTAATCCCTTCAGGAGGCTGCTGTCCAGCAGTCTCATAAGCTAAATGAATTATGCTTTTTAACCAAAAAGACAGAGAGGCTGCTGAAGTCTTTTGACCTCTCCTCTGTCCAGAATAGACAACAAACAAGGTGAACGTTTGATGAAAACTGTAGTAGCTTGTAAGTAAAACTTTAAAGCACAAACCACGTCCAATATTGTGTAATAGACGTTCCTTCTTTGAGGAAGGATTAGGATACAAGCATGGAACAACTATCTCTTGAGTGATGTACTTGTTAGATACCACCTAAGGAAAAAACCCAGGTTGGTACGCAGGACTACCTTATCCGTACGAAGGACCAGATAAGGAGAATCACATTGTAACAGATAACTTGGAGACTCTACGAGTCGAGGAATTAGCTACCCAAAAGGAACTTTCCAAGATAAAGATTGATATCTATGGAACAAAAAAGGTTCAAACGGAACTTCTTGAAGAACCTTAAGAATCAGGTTTAAGCTCCATGGCGGAGCAACAGTTTTAAACACAGGCTTGGATCTAACCAAAGCCTGACCAAATGCCTGAACGTCTAGAATACCTGCCAGACGCTTGTGCAAAAAAATAGACAGAGTAAAAATCTGTCCCCTTTTAAGGAATTAGCTGACAACCCTTTTCTCAAAAACATCTTGGAGAAAAGATAATATCCTGGGAATCCAGACTTTACTCCATGAGTAACCCTTGGATTCATAACAATCAGATATTTACACCATATCTATGTTCAATTTTCCTAGAGACAGGCTTTCATGTCTGTATTAAGGTATCAATGACTGACTCGGAGAAGCCATGCTTTGATAACATCAAGCGTTCAGTCTCAGGGCAGTCCATCTCAGATTGATTCTATTTAGATGGTTGAAAGGACCCTGAGGTAGAGGGACCTGTCTCAGAAGCAGAGACCGTGATGGAAAGGATGACATGTCCACCAGATCTGCATACCAGGTCCTGCGTGGCTACGCAGGCGCTGTCAAAAACACCAAAGCCCTCTCCTGCTTGGTCTTGACCTCCGGAGGAAATCCCACTCCCCCGGAAGAAAAGTCTGACGACTTAGAAAATCCACCTCCCAGTTCTCAACACCTGGGATATGGATAGCTGATAGACAAGAGTGAGTCTCTGTCCAGTGAATTATTGCAAGACTTCTAACATCGCTAGGGAACTTCTGTTCCCCCTTGATGGCTGATGTAAGCCACAGTCGTGTATATTGTCCGACTGAGTATGATGTACCTCAGAGTTGCTAACTGAGGCCAAGTCTGAAGAGCATGGAATATCACTCCCAGTTCCAGAATATTTATTAGAAGGAGGGTCTCCTCCTAAGTCCACTATCCCTGAGCCTTCAGGGAGTTCCAGACTGCATCCCAACCTAAAAGGCTGGCATCTATTGTAACAATTGTCCCATCTGACCTGCGGAAGGCCATACCCTTGGACAGATGGACCCGACATAGTCACCAGAGAAGAGAATCTCTGGTCTCTTGGTCCAGGTTTAACAGGGGGACAAATCTGTGTAATCCCCGTTCCTCTGACTGAGCATGCATAGTTGCAGCGGTCTGAAATGTAGACGTGCAAACGGTACTATGTCCCTTGCCGCTACCATTAAGCCGATTTCATTCATGTACTGAGCCACCGAAGGGCGCGGATGGGATGAAAAAACACGGCAGAAATTTAGAAACTTTGACAACCTGGACTCCGTCAGGTAAATTTTCATTTCTACAGAATCTATCAGAGTCCCTAGGAGGGAAACCCTTGAGATTGGGGATAGAGAATTCTTTCCTTGTTCACTTTCCACCCATGTGATCTCAGAAATGCCAGTACTACGTCCGTATGAGACTGGGCAATTTGGATGTTTGACGCCTGTATCAGGATGTCGTCTAAATAAGGGGCCACTTCTATGCCCCGCGGTCTAAGGACCGCCAAAGCGACCCCAGAACCTCCATATAGATTCTTGGGGCTGTAGATATCCCAAAGGAAAGAGCTACAAACTGGTAATGCCTGTCTAGAAAGGCAAACCTGAAAAACGATGGTGATCTTTATGCATCACAATGTGAGGATAAGCATCCTTCAAATCCATTGTAGTCCTCTATTGACTCTCCTGGATCATAGTTAAGATGGTACGAATAGTTTCCATCTTAAATGACGGAATTCTGAGGAATTTGTTTAAGATCTTTAGATCCAAAATAGGTCTGAAGGTTCCCTCTCCTTGGGAACCACAAACAGATTTGAGTAAAAACTCTGTCCCTGTTCCTCTCTTGGAACTGGATGGATCTCGTACACAATGTAAGAATGCCTCCTTCTTTATCTGGTTTGCAGATAATTGTGAAAGGCGAAATCTCCCCTTTTTTGGGGGGGAATCTTTGAAATCCAGAAGATATCTCTGGGATATAAATTCCAATGCCTAGGGATCCTGGGCATCTCTTGCCCACGCCTGGGCGAAGAATGAAAGTCTGCCCCCTATAGGATCCGTTACCGGATAGGGGTCCGTTCCTTCATGCTGCCTTAGAGGCAGCAGCAGGCTCCTTGGCCTGCTTATCTTTGTTCCAGGTCCGATTGTCTCCAGACCGCCTTGGACTGAGCAAAAATTCCCTCTTGTTTTGCCTTAGAGGAAGAGGATGCCACACCTGCCCTGAAGTTTTTAAAAGGTACGAAAATTAGACTTTTTTTTTTTTTTTTGCCCTTGATTTAGACCTATCCTGAGGAAGGGCATGACCTTTTCCTCCAGTGATATAAGCAATAATCTCCTTCAAACCAGGCCCGAATAGGGTCTGCCCCTTGAAGGGAAGTTAAGTAGCTTATTTATTAAAGTCACGACAGCTGACCATGATATAAGCCATAGCGCTCTGCGCGCCAGTATAGTAAAAAACAGAATTCTTAGCCGTTAGTCTAGTCAAATGAACAAGGCATCAGAAAACAAAGGAAATGGCTAGCATAAGCTTGTCAAATATATTCATCCAATGGAGTCGCTTAACTGTAAAGCCTCATCAAGAGACTCAACCCAGAACGCCGCAGCAGCAGTGACAGAAGCAATGTATGCAAGGGGCTGCAGGATAAAACCCTGTTGAATAAACATTTTTTATCCATTGGATCTAAAAAGCACAACTGTCCTCGTCAGAGGTAGTGGTACGCTTAGCTAGAGTAGAAACTCTTCTCTCCACCTTAGGAACTGTCTGCCAGAAGTCCCGTGTGGTGGTAACTATTAGAAAACATTCTTCTAAAAAATAGGAGGGGAAGAGAACGGCACACCTGGTCTATCCCATTCCTTATTAAAAATTTTTTAGTAAACCTCTTTAGGTATTGGAAAAACATCAGTACACACCGGTACTGCATATTATTTATCCAGTCTACACAATTTCTCTGGCCCTGCGATTGTACACATTCATTCAGAGCAGCCAAAGCCTCCCTGAGCAACAAGTGGAGGTTCTCAAGCATAAATTTTAAATGTAGAAATATCAGAATCAGGTTAAATCATCTTCCCTGAGTCAAAAAAAATCACCCACAGACTAAGCATATTGTGAGGTAGTATCATACATGGTTCTTAAAGCGTCTGTATGCTCTGTATCTACCCCCAGAGCTAACTGCTTTCCTTTAATTTCAGGTAGTCTGACTGATACTGCTGCCAGAATATTATTCACCACCTTTGCCATGTCTTGTAAAATAAACGCTATGGGCGCCCTTGATGTACTTGGCGCCATTTGAGCGTGAGTCCCTGAAGCGGGAGTCGAAGGGTCTGACACGTGGGGAGAGTTAGTCGGCATAACTTTCCCCTCGACAGAATCCCCTGGTAAAAGAAACGCTATGGGTGCCCTTGATGTACTTGGCGCCATTTGAGCGTGAGTCCCTAAAGCGGGAGTCAAAAGGTCTGACACGTGGGGAGAGTTAGTCGGCATAACTACCCCCACGACAGAATCCTCTGGTGATAATGTTTTTAAAGACAAAAAATTATCTTTATTGTTTAACATGAAATCAGTACATCTGGTACACATTCTAAGATGGGGTTCCACCATGGCTTTAAAACATAATGAACACAGAGCTTCCTCTATGTCAGACATGTTAGAACAGACTAATAATGAGACTAGTAAGCTTGGAAAACACTTTAAATCAAGTTAACAAGCAAATATATAAAACGTTACTGTGCCTTTAAGAGAAACAAATTTTGTCAAAATTTGAAAAACAGTGAAAAAAAAGGCAGTAAAACAAACGAAATTTTTACAGTACATGTAATAAGGTAACAGAGCATTGCACCCACTTGCAAATGGATGATTAACCCCTTAATGCAAAAAACAGATAAAATAAAAAAAACGACATAGACGTTTTTAAAAACAGACACAACAAACTGCCACAGCCAACAGTGGGAAGCTTCAGTTAACTGTTTCTATGCAAAATTTAAGCCAGTCATGTGGGAAAAACTTAGGCCCCAATAAGTTTTATCACCAAACATATGTTAAAAAACGATTAAACATGCCAGCAAACGTTTTAAAACATTTTTACAAGAGTATGTATCTCTATTAATAAGCCTGATACCAGTCGCTTTTACTGCATTTAAGGCTATACCAACATTACAGTGTTATCACCAATGTACGTTAAAAAACGATTAAACATGCCAGCAAACGTTTTAAAACACATTTTTATAAGAGTATGTATCTCTATTAATAAGCCTGATACCAGTCGCTATCGCTGCATTTAAGGCTTTACTTACATTACTTCGGTATCAGCAGTATTTTCTTAGTCAATTCCATTCCTAGAAAAATATTTTACTGCACATACCTTATCTGCAGGAAAACCTGCACGCCATTCCCCCTCTGAAGTACCTCACTCCTCAGAATGTGTGAGAACAGCAAATGGATCTTAGTTACGTCTGCTAAGATCATAGAAAAACGCAGGCAGATTCTTCTTCCAAATACTGCCTGAGATAAACAGCACACTCCGGTGCCATTTAAAAAACATAATTTATGCTTACCTGATAAATTTATTTCTCTTGTAGTGTATCCAGTCCACGGATCATCCATTACTTATGGGATATTAACTCCTCCCCAACAGGAAGTGCAAAAGGATTCACCCAGCAGAGCTGCTATATAGCTCCTCCCCTAACTGCCATTACCAGTCATTCGACCGAAAACATGCAGAGAAAGGAAAACCATAGGGTGCAGTGGTGACTGTAGTTTAATGGAAAAATTACCTGCCTTAAAGTGACAGGGCGGGCCGTGGACTGGATACACTACAAGAGAAATAAATTTATCAGGTAAGCATAAATTATGTTTTCTCTTGTTAAGTGTATCCAGTCCACGGATCATCCATTACTTATGGGATACCAATACCAAAGCTAAAGTACACGGATGACGGGAGGGACAGGCAGGCTCTTAATACGGAAGGAACCACTGCCTGAAGAACCTTTCTCCCAAAAACAGCCTCCGAAGAAGCAAAAGTGTCAAATTTGGAAAATTTGGAAAAAGTATGAAGAGAAGACCAAGTTGCAGCCTTGCAAATCTGTTCAACAGAAGCCTCATTCTTAAAGGCCCAAGTGGAAGCCACAGCTCTAGTAGAATGTGCTGTAATTCTTTCAGGAGGCTGCTGTCCAGCAGTCTCATAGGCTAACCGTATTATGCTACGAAGCCAAAAGGAGACAGAGGTAGCCGAAGCTTTTTGACCTCTCCTCTGACCAGAATAAACGACAAACAGGGAAGACGTTTGTCGAAAATCCTTAGTTGCCTGTAGATAAAATTTCAGGGCACGGACTACATCTAGATTGTGTAGCAGACGTTCCTTTTTCGAAGAAGGATTAGGACACAAAGATGGAACCACAATCTCTTGATTGATATTCCTGTTAGTGACCACCTTAGGTAGGAACCCAGGTTTAGTACGCAGAACTACCTTGTCTGAATGAAAAATCAGATAAGGAGAATCACAATGTAAGGCAGATAACTCAGAGACTCTTGAGCCGAGGAAATCGCCATTAAAAACAGAACTTTCCAAGATAACAACTTGATATCAATGGAATGAAGGGGTTCAAACGGAACCCCCTGTAAAACATTAAGAACCAAGTTCAAACTCCATGGTGGAGCAACAGTTTTAAACACAGGCTTGATCCTAGCTAAAGCCTGACAAAAAGCTTGAACGTCCGGAACTTCTGACAGACGTTTGTGTAAAAGAATGGACAGAGCTGAAATCTGTCCCTTTAAGGAACTAGCGGATAAACCCTTTTCTAAACCTTCTTGTAGAAAAGACAATATCCTCGGAATCCTAACCTTACTCCATGAGTAACTCTTGGATTCGCACCAATATAAGTATTTGCGCCATATCTTATGGTAAATCTTTCTGGTAACAGGCTTCCTAGCCTGTATTAAGGTATCAATAACTGACTCAGAAAAACCACGTTTTGATAAAATCAAGCGTTCAATTTCCAAGCAGTCAGCTTCAGAGAAATTAGATTTTGATGTTTGAAGGGACCCTGGATCAGAAGGTCCTGTTTCAGAGGTAGCGACCAAGGTGGACAGGATGACATGTCCACTAGATCTGCATACCAAGTCCTGCGTGGCCATGCAGGCGCTATTAGAATCACTGATGCTCTCTCCTGTTTGATTCTGGCAATCAATCGAGGAAGCATCGGGAAGGGTGGAAACACATAAGCCATCCCGAAGGTCCAAGGTGCTGTCAAAGCATCTATCAGAACCGCTCCCGGATCCCTGGATCTGGACCCGTAACGAGGAAGCTTGGCGTTCTGTCGAGACGCCATGAGATCTATCTCTGGTTTGCCCCAACGTCGAAGTATTTGGGCAAAGACCTCCGGATGAAGTTCCCACTCCCCCGGATGAAAAGTCTGACGACTTAAGAAATCCGCCTCCCAGTTCTCCACTCCCGGGATGTGGATTGCTGACAGGTGGCAAGAGTGAGACTCTGCCCAGCGAATTATCTTTGATACTTCCATCATTGCTAGGGAGCTTCTTGTCCCTCCCTGATGGTTGATGTAAGCTACAGTCGTGATGTTGTCCGACTGAAACCTGATGAACCCCCGAGTTGTTAACTGGGGCCAAGCCAGAAGGGCATTGAGAACTGCTCTCAATTCCAGAATGTTTATTGGTAGGAGACTCTCCTCCTGATTCCATTGTCCCTGAGCCTTCAGAGAATTCCAGACAGCGCCCCAACCTAGTAGGCTGGCGTCTGTTGTTACAATTGTCCAGTCCGGCCTGCTGAATGGCATCCCCCTGGACAGATGTGGCCGAGAAAGCCACCATAGAAGAGAATTTCTGGTCTCTTGATCCAGATTCAGAGTAGGGGACAAGTCTGAGTAATCCCCATTCCACTGACTTAGCATGCACAATTGCAGCAGTCTGAGATGTAGGCGTGCAAAGGGTACTATGTCCATTGCTGCTACCATTAAGCCGATCACCTCCATGCATTGAGCTACTGACGGGTGTTGAATGGAATGAAGGACACGGCATGCATTTTGAAGCTTTGTTAACCTGTCTTCTGTCAGGTAAATCTTCATTTCTACAGAATCTATAAGAGTCCCCAAGAAGGGAACTCTTGTGAGTGGAAAGAGAGAACTCTTCTTTTCGTTCACCTTCCATCCATGCGACCTTAGAAATGCCAGTACTAACTCTGTATGAGACTTGGCAGTTTGAAAGCTTGAAGCTTGTATCAGAATGTCGTCTAGGTACGGAGCTACCGCAATTCCTCGCGGTCTTAGTACCGCCAGAAGAGCACCCAGAACCTTTGTGAAGATTCTCGGAGCCGTAGCCAATCCGAATGGAAGAGCTACAAACTGGTAATGCCTGTCTAGAAAAGCAAACCTTAGATACCGGTAATGATCTTTGTGAATCGGTATGTGAAGGTAAGCATCCTTTAAATCCACTGTGGTCATGTACTGACCCTTTTGGATCATGGGTAAAATTGTCCGAATAGTTTCCATTTTGAACGATGGAACTCTTAGGAATTTGTTTAGGATCTTTAAATCCAAGATTGGCCTGAAAGTTCCCTCTTTTTTGGGAACCACAAACAGATTTGAGTAAAACCCTTGTCCTTGTTCCGACCGCGGAACCGGATGGATCACTCCCATTAATAAAAGATCTTGTACGCAGCGTAGAAACGCCTCTTTCTTTATTTGGTTTGTTGACAACCTTGACAGATGAAATCTCCCTCTTGGGGGAGAGAATTTGAAGTCTAGAAGGTATCCCTGAGATATGATCTCTAACGCCCAGGGATCCTGGACATCTCTTGCCCATGGCCTGCTTGCCCTTGTTCCAGGACTGGTTAGGTCTCCAGCCTTGTCTGTAGCGAGCAACAGCTCCTTCCTGTTTTGGTGCAGAGGAAGTTGATGCTGCTCCTGCTTTGAAATTACGAAAGGAACGAAAATTAGACTGTCTAGCCTTAGGTTTGGCTCTGTCTTGAGGCAGGGCATGGCCTTTACCTCCTGTAATGTCAGCGATAATTTCTTTCAACCCGGGCCCGAATAAGGTCTGCCCTTTGAAAGGTATATTAAGCAATTTAGATTTAGAAGTAACGTCAGCTGACCAGGATTTTAGCCACAGTGCTCTGCGTGCCTGAATGGCGAATCCGGAATTCTTAGCCGTAAGTTTAGTTAAATGTACTACGGCATCTGAAATAAATGAGTTAGCTAACTTAAGGGCTTTAAGCTTGTGTGTAATCTCATCTAATGGAGCTGATTCAAGTGTCTCTTCCAGAGACTCAAACCAAAATGCTGCTGCAGCCGTGACAGGCGCAATGCATGCAAGAGGTTGCAATATAAAACCTTGTTGAACAAACATTTTCTTAAGGTAACCCTCTAACTTTTTATCCATTGGATCTGAAAAGGCACAGCTATCCTCCACCGGGATAGTGGTACGCTTAGCTAAAGTAGAAACTGCTCCCTCCACCTTAGGGACCGTTTGCCATAAGTCCCGTGTGGTGGCGTCTATTGGAAACATCTTTCTAAATATCGGAGGGGGTGAGAACGGCACACCGGGTCTATCCCACTCCTTAGTAACAATTTCAGTAAGTCTCTTAGGTATAGGAAAAACGTCAGTACTCGCCGGTACCGCAAAATATTTATCCAACCTACACATTTTCTCTGGTATTGCAACTGTGTTACAATCATTCAGAGCCGCTAACACCTCCCCTAGTAATACACGGAGGTTTTCCAGCTTAAATTTAAAATTTGAAATATCTGAATCCAGTTTGTTTGGATCAGAACCGTCACCCGCAGAATGAAGCTCTCCGTCCTCATGTTCTGCAAATTGTGACGCAGTGTCTGACATGGCCCTAATATTATCAGCGCACTCTGTTCTCACCCCAGAGTGATCACGCTTACCTCTTAGTTCTGGTAATTTAGCCAAAACTTCAGTCATAACAGTAGCCATATCCTGTAATGTGATTTGTAATGGCCGCCCAGATGTACTCGGCGCTACAATATCACGCACCTCCCAAGCGGGAGATGCAGGTACTGACACGTGAGGCGAGTTAGTCGGCATAACTCTCCCCTCGTTGTTTGGTGAAATATGTTCAATTTGTACAGATTGACTTTTATTTAAAGTAGCATCAATACAGTTAGTACATAAATTTCTATTGGGCTCCACTTTGGCTTTAGCACATATAGCACAGATATCTTCCTCTGAATCAGACATGTTTAACACACTAGCAAATAAACTAGCAACTTGGAAATACTTTTCAAGTAATTTACTATAATATGAAAACGTACTGTGCCTATAAGAAGCACAGAAAAAGTTATGACAGTTGAAAATAAATAAACTGAAAAGTTATAGCATCAAATCTTTGTAAAAAACACAATTTTAGCAAAGGATTGCTCCCATTAGCAAAGGATAACTAACCCTGATAGCAGAAAAAAAAAAAAAATACAGAAATAAACGTTTTTTTATCACAGTCAACTACAATCTCACAGCTCTGCTGTGAGTGATTACCTCCCTCAAAACAAGTTTTGAAGACCCCTGAGTTCTGTAGAGATGAACCGGATCATGCAGGGAAGACAAACTTCTGACTGAATTTTTTGATGCGTAGCAAAAGCGCCAAAAAAGGCCCCTCCCCCTCACACATAACAGTGAGAGAGATCAGTAAACTGTCATAAATTAAATAAAATGACTGCCAAGTGGAAAAAAATAGTGCCCAAAACATTTTTTCACCCAGTACCTCAGAAAATTAAACGATTTTACATGCCAGCAAAAAACGTTTAACATTAATAAATTGAGTGTTATTAAAAAGCCTGTTGCTAGTCCCTGCAAATTAGGCTAAAGTTTTATGCATACAGTATAATTCCAGTGAAGTGCCATTCCCCAGAATACTGAAGTGTAAAATATACATACATGACAGCCTGATACCAGTTGCTGCTACTGCATTTAAGGCTGAGTTTACATTATATCGGTATGGCAGAATTTTCTCATCAATTCCATAAGCTGCTACATACCTCTTTGCAGATTAATCTGCCCGCTGTCCCCTGATCTGAAGTTTACCTCTCCTCAGATGGCCGAGAAACAGCAATATGATCTTAACTACTCCGGCTAAAATCATAGAAAAACTCAGGTAGATTCTTCTTCAAATTCTACCAGAGAAGGAATAACACACTCCGGTGCTATTATAAAATAACAAACTTTTGATTGAAGGTATGAAACTAAGTATAATCACCACAGTCCTCTCACACATCCTATCTATTCGTTGGGTGCAAGAGAATGACTGGTAATGGCAGTTAGGGGAGGAGCTATATAGCAGCTCTGCTGGGTGAATCCTCTTGCACTTCCTGTTGGGGAGGAGTTAATATCCCATAAGTAATGGATGTGGACTGGATACACTTAACAAGAGAAATAACAAACTTTTGATTGAAGAATAAACTAAGTAGAAAGCACCACAGACTCTCACGACCTCCTATCTATGTGGAGGCTTGCAAGAGAATGACTGAATATGGCAGTTAGGGGAGGAGCTATATAGCAGCTTTGCTGTGGGTGGACTCTTGCAGCTTCCTGTTGGGAAGGAGAATATATTCCATAAGTAATGGATGATCCGTGGACTGGATACACTTAACAAGAGAAATTAAGCTCGCGAGGGCGCAAAACGCCAAAGTTTATTGCGTCATTCTTGGCGCGAGAATTTTTTTGCCGCTAAGGTACGTCCGATGACGCAAAATAGTAATTTCCGGCGCCTTAGCTGACGCACAGTTCCTTGCACAAGGTTGCGTCTAGATGACGCGAGTGTGTCATTTCCGGATGTTGTTAGCGCCAAAAAAAATTCAGTTTGCGTTGTGCGTCATACTTGACGCCAAATTTCCTTTTTTAAAACCCCATTCCTATATGCCTCTTGCCTTTTCTATATCAGAGGGCTATGCTGTTTGCATTTTTTCCCATTCCTGAAACTGCCATATAAGGAAATTGATCATTTTGTTTTATGTTTTTTGCAAGATGTCTCAATCTGATCCTGTCTCAGAGACCACTGTTGGAACCCTGCTGCTTGATAACAGTTCTACCAAAGCTAAGTGCATTTGTTGTAAATTTTTGGAGATTATATCTCCAGCTGTGGTATGTAATAGTTGTCATGATAAGTTTTTACATGCAGAGAATGTGTCCATCAGTAATAGTACAATGCCTGTTTTTCCTTCAACATCTAATGTACATGCTATTCCTGTGAATATAAAAGATTTTATTGCTGAGGCGATTCAGAAGGCTTTGTCTGCCAGTCCGCCTTCTAATAAACGTAAAAGGTCTTTTAAAACTTCTCATAAAGTTGATGAAATTTCAAATGACCGACAGCATACTGAATTATCCTCCTCTGATGAGGATCTGATTCAGAATATCCTTCATCAGATATTGACCCTGACAAATCTACTTATTTATTTAAAATGGAGTATATTCGTTCTTTGTTAAAAGAAGTGTAGATTAGATATTGAGGAAACTAGTCCTCTTGATATTAAAACTAGTTAACGTTTAAATTCGGTTTATAAACCTCCCGTGGTTACTCCAGAGGTTTTTCCAGTTCCTGATGCCATTTCCGATATGATGTCTAAGGAATGGAATAGGCCTGGTACTTCTTTTATTCCTTTTTTAAGGTTTAAAAAAATGTATCCTTTTCCAGCAGTTAGATTGGAGTTTTGGGAAAAGATCCCCAAAGTTGATGGGTCTCTCTCTACTCTTGATAAACATACTACTATTCCTATGGAAGATAGTATTTCTTTTAAAGATCATTTAGATGGGAAACTTGAATCCTAAGGAAAAACATAATTTATGTAAGAACTTACCTGATAAATTCATTTCTTTCATATTAGCAAGAGTCCATGAGCTAGTGACGTATGGGATATACATTCCTACCAGGAGGGGCAAAGTTTCCCAAACCTCAAAATGCCTATAAATACACCCCTCACCACACCCACAAATCAGTTTAACGAATAGCCAAGAAGTGGGGTGATAAGAAAAAAGTGCGAAAGCATAAAAAATAAGGAATTGGAATAAATGTGCTTTATACAAAAAAATCATAACCACCACAAAAAGGGTGGGCCTCATGGACCCTTGCTAATATGAAAGAAATGAATTTATCAGGTAAGTTCTTACATAAATTATGTTTTCTTTCATGTAATTAGCAAGAGTCCATGAGCTAGTGACGTATGGGATAATGACTACCCAAGATGTGGATCTTCCACGCAAGAGTCACTAGAGAGGGAGGGATAAAATAAAGATAGCCAATTCAGCTGAAAAAAATCCACACCCAAAACAAAGTTTAAATCTTATAATGAAAAAAACTGAATTATAAGCAGAAGAATCAAACTGAAACAGCTGCCTGAAGTACTTTTCTACCAAAAACTGCTTCAGAAGAAGAAAACACATCAAAATGGTAGAATTTAGTAAAAGTATGCAAAGAAGACCAAGTGGCTGCTTTGCAAATCTGATCAACCGAAGCTTCATTCCTAAACACCCAGGAAGTAGAAACTGACCTAGTAGAATGAGCTGTAATCCTTTGAGGCGGAGTTTTACCCGACTGAACATAAGCAAGATGAATCAAAGACTTTAACCAAGACGCCAAAGAAATGGCAGAGGCCTTCTGACCTTTCCTAGAACCGGAAAAGATAACAAATAGACTAGAAGTCTTTCGGAAATTTTTAGTAGCTTCAACATAATATTTCAAAGCTCTAACTACATCCAAAGAATGCAACGACCTTTCCTTAGAATTCTTAGGATTAGGACACAATGAAGGAACCACAATTTCTCTACTAATGTTGTTAGAATTCACAACCTTAGGCAAAAATTTAAAAGAAGTTTGCAACACCGCCTTATCCTGATGAAAAATCAGAAAAGGAGACTCACAAGAAAGAGCAGATAATTCAGAAACTCTTCTAGCAGAAGAGATGGCCAAAAGAAACAAAACTTTCCAAGAAATTAATTTAATGTCCAAAGAATGCATAGGTTCAAACGGAGGAGCTTGAAGAGCCCCCAGAACCAAATTCAAACTCCAAGGAGGAGAGATTGACTTAATGACAGGTTTTATACGAACCAAAGCTTGTACAAAACAATGAATATCAGGAAGATTAGCAATCTTTCTGTGAAAAAGAACAGAAAGAGCAGAGATTTGTCCTTTCAAGGAACTTAAAGACAAACCTTTATCCAAACCATCCTGAAGAAACTGTAAAATTCTAGGAATTCTAAAAGAATGCCAAGAAAAATGATGAGAAAAACACCAAGAAATGTAAATCTTCCAGACTCGATAATATATTTTCCTAGATACAGATTTACGAGCCTGTAACATAGTATTAATCACAGAGTCAGAGAAACCTCTTTGACCAAGAATCAAGCGTTCAATCTCCATACCTTTAAATTTAAGGATTTGAGACCCTGATGGAAAAAAGGACCTGATTTGTGGGTGTGGTGAGGGGTGTATTTATAGGCATTTTGAGGTTTGGGAAACTTTGCCCCTCCTGGTAGGAATGTATATCCCATACGTCACTAGCTCATGGACTCTTGCTAATTACATGAAAGAAACATAATTTATGCTTACCTGCTAAATTTATTTCTCTTGTGATGTATCGAGTCCACGGATTCATCCATACTTGTGGGATATTCTCCTTCCCTACAGGAAGTGGCAAAGAGAGCACCCACAGCAGAGCTTTCTATATAGCTCCTCCCTTAGCTCCACCCCCCAGTCATTCAACCGAAGGCTAGGAAGAAAAAGGATAAACTATAGGGTGCAGTGGTGACTGAAGTTTTTTAAATAAAAATATATTGCCTGTATTAAAGGGACTGTAAACCTTAAAAATAATGTTATATAATTCAGAATTATATAACATTATTTAGGTGCTATAGCCATAAAAGCATTTTTTACCGTTTAATTTGCTAAAATACGGCGCTGTGACAGGAGCGAGCTGCACTTAGTGCTATGGCGCGGTCGGGCCGGGCTGTGACTATACAGCTGGCCCAATGCGCTGACTAAAAATAACAGACCCACTCAGCAGAGAGCAGAGAGCGGGTCTGTTAAAGCGCCGTATTTTAGCAAATTAAACGGTAAAAAATGCTTTTATGGCTATAGCACCTAAATAATGTTATATAATTCTGCACTATGTGCAGAATTATATAACATTATTTTTAAGGTTTACTGTCCCTTTAATAAACAGGGCGGGCCGTGGACTCGATACATCACAAGAGAAATAAAATTATCAGGTAAGCATAAATTCTGTTTTCTCTTGTAAGATGTATCGAGTCCACAGATTCATCCATACTTGTGGGATACCATTACCAAAACTTTACGACACGGATGAAGGGAGGGACAAGACAGGGACCTGAAAAGGAAGGCACCACTGCTTGTAGAACCTTTCTCCCAAAAATAGCCTCTGAAGAAGCAAAAGTATTGAATTTGTAAAATTTGGAAAAAGTATGAAGCGAAGACCAAGTCGCCGCCTTACAAATCTGTTCAACAGAAGCCTCATTTTTAAAAGCCCATGTGGAAGCCACTGCTCTAGTAGAATGAGCTGTAATTCTTTCAGGAGGCTGCTGTCCAGCAGTCTCATAAGCCAAACGGATGATGCTTTTCAGCCAAAAGGAAAGAGGTAGCCGTAGCCATTTGACCTCTCTGTTTACCAGAATAAACAACAAACAATGAAGATGTTTGACGGAAATCTTTAGTTGCTTGTAAGTAGAACTTTAAAGCACGAACCACATCAAGATTGTGCAACAGACGTTCCTTCTTTGATGTAGGATTAGGACACAGTGAAGGAACAACAATCTCCTGATTGATATTCCTATTAGAAACAACCTTAGGAAGAAACCCAGGTTTGGTACGCAAAACCACCTTATCTGCATGGAAAACAAGGTAAGGTGAATCACACTGTAAAGCAGATAACTCAGAAACTCTTCGAGCCGAAGAGATAGCTACTAAAAACAAAACTTTCCAAGATAGAAGTTTAATATCTATGGAATGCATAGGTTCAAATGGAACCCCTTGAAGAACTTTAAGAACAAAGTTTAGGCTCCATGGTGGAGCAACAGGTTTAAATACAGGCTTGATCCTGACCAAGGCCTGACTAAATGCTTGAATGTCTGGGACATCTGCCAGACGTTTGTGTAAAAGAACAGTCAAAGCAGATATTGGTCCTTTTAACAAACTAGCTGATAATCCCTTCTCCAATCCTTCTTGGAGAAAAGACAATATTCTAGGAATCCTAATCTTACTCCATGAGTAACCCTTGGATTCACACCAATAAAAATATTTGTGCCCAATCTTATGATAAATCTTCCTGGTGACAGGCTTTCTAGCTTGAATCAGGGTATCAATGATTGACTCAGAGAAACCACGCTTTGATAGAATCAGGCGTTCAATCTCCAAGCAGTCAGACGCAGAGAAATTAGATTTGGATGCGTGAATGGACCTTGGATTAGAAGGTCCTGCCTCATTGGCAGAGACCACTGTGGAACTGATGACATGTCCACTAGGTCTGCATACCAAGTCCTGCGTGGCCACGCAGGTGCTATCAGAATCACCGAAACCCTCTCCTGCTTGATTCAGGCAACTAGACGTGGAAGGAGAGGAAACGGTGGCAATACATATGCCAGATTGAAGGACCAGGGCACTGCTAGAGCATCTATCAGTACCGCCTGGGGATCCCGGGACCCGGACCCGGTAACAAGGAAGTTTGGCATTCTGTCGGGACGCCATCAGATCCAATTCTGGTGTGCCCCATAGCTGAGTCAGCTGGGCAAATACATCCGGATGGAGCTCCCACTCCCCCAGATGAAAAGTCTGACGACTTAGGAAATCCGCCTCCCAGTTCTCTACTCCCGGGATAAGGATTGCTGAGAGATGGCAAGAGTGATCCTCCGCCCATCGGATTATTTTGGTTACCTCCATCATCGCTAGAGAACTCAGTGTTCCTCCTTGATGATTGATATAAGCTACAGTCGTGATGTTGTCCGACTGAAATATGATGAATTTGGCTGCAGCAAGCTGAGGCCACGCCTGAAGCGCATTGAATATCGCTCTCAGTTCTAGAATGTTTATCGGGAGGAGAGTTTCCTCCGGAAACCATAAGCCCTGTGCTTTCAGGGAGTTCCAGACTGCACCCCAGCCTAGTAGGCTGGCATCTGCCGTTACTATGAGCCACTCTGGCCTGCGGAAACACATTCCCTGAGACAGGTGGTCCTGAGAAACACCAGAGAAGAGAATCTCTGGTCTCCTGGTCCAGATTTATTTGAGGAGATAAATCTGCATAATCCCCATTCCACTGTTTGAGCATGCATAGTTGCAGTGGTCTAAGGTGTAGGCGGGCAAAAGGAACTATGTCCATTGCCGCTACCATGAGTCAGATTACCTCCATACACTGAGCCACTGATGGCCGAGGAATGGAATGAAGAGCTCGGCAAGTGGTTAAGAGTTTTGATTTTCTGACCTCCGTCAAAAATATTTTCATTTCTACCGAGTCTATCAGAGTCCCTAGGAAGGAAACTCTTGTGAGAGGGAAGAGAGAACTCTTTTTTATGTTCACCTTCCACCCGTGAGATCTCAGAAAAGCCAACACGATGTCCGTGTGAGACTTGGCTAGTTGGAAAGTCGACGCCTGAATTAAGATGTCGTCTAGATAAGGCGCCACTGCTATGCCCCGCGGCCTTAGCACCGCCAAAAGGAACCCTAGCACTTTTGTGAAAATTCTGGGAGCCATGGCCAACCCGAAGGGAAGGGCCACGAACTGGAAATGCCTGTCCAGAAAGGCAAATCTGAGGAATTGATGATGATCTCTGAATAGGGATGTGTAGATACGCATCCTGTAAGTCCACGGTAGTCATATATTGACCCTCCTGGATCATTGGTAGAATAGTCCGAATAGTCTCCATCTTGAATGATGGTACTCTTAGGAATTTGTTTAGAATTCTGAGATCCAAGATTGGTCTGAAAGTTCCCTCTTTTGTAGGAACCACCAACAGGTTTGAGTAAAACCCTAGCCCTTGTTCCTCTTTTGGAACTGGGCAGATCACTCCCATGGTATGTAGGTCTTCTACACAGCATAAGAACGCCTCTCTCTTTGTCTGGTTTGCAGACCATTGAGAAATGTGAAATCTCCCCCTTGGGGGGGAGTCTTTGAAGTCCAGAAGATATCCCTGGGACACAATTTCAAAAGCCCAGGAATCGTAAACATCTCTTGCCCAAGCCGGAGCAAAGAGAGAGTCTGCCCCCTACTAGATCCGGTCCCGGATCGGGGGCTACCCCTTCATGGTGTCTTAGAGGCAGCTGCAGGCTTTTTGGCCTGTTTACCCTTGTTCCAAGCCTGGTTAGGTCTCCAGACTGACTTGGATTGGGCAAAATTCCCCTCTTGCTTTGCAGCAGAGGAAGCTGAAGCGGGACCACCCTTGAAGTTCCGAAAGGAACGAAAATCATTTTGTTTGGTCCTCATTTTATTTGTTTTATCCTGAGGGAGGGCATGGCCTTTCCCTCCAGTGATGTCTGAAATAATCTCTTTCAGTTCAGGCCCGAATAGGCTCTTTCCTTTGAAAGGGATGTTCAAAAGTTTCGATTTTGATGACACATTCGCAGACCAGGACTTAAGCCATAACGCTCTGCGTGCTAAAATGGTAAAACCTGAATTCTTTACCGCTAATTTAGCCAGTTGGAAAGCAGCATCTTCTAGAGCCTCAACCCAGAAAGCAGCTGCAGTAGTTACAGGAACAATGCACGCAATAGGTTGGAGAAGAAAACCTTGATGGTAAAAAAAATTCTTCAGGAGACCCTCTAATTTTTTATCCATAGGATCTTTGAAAGCACAACTGTCCTTGATAGGTATAGTTGTACGCTTAGACAGTAGAAATAGCTCCCTCCACCTTAGGAACTGTCTGCCACGAGTCCTGCATGGTGTCAGATATGGGAAACATTTTCTTAAAAACAGGAGGGGGAGCGAACGGAATACCTGGTCTATCCCACTCCTTAGAAACAATATTCACAATCCTCTTAGGGACTGGAAAAACATCAGTGTAAACAGGAATCTCTAAGTATTTGTCCATTTTACACAATTTTTCTGGGACCACTATAGGGTCACAATCATCTAGAGTCGCTAATACCTCCCTGAGCAATAAGCAGAGGTGTGCAAGCTTAAATTTTAAGGCAGTCATATCAGAATCTGTCTGAGGGAGCGTCTTTCCTGAATCAGAAATTTCTCCCTCCGATAACAAATCCCTTATCCCTACCTCAGAACATTGTGAGGGTATATCAGATACGGCTACTAAAGCGTCAGACGGCTCAGCATTTGTTCTTAATCCAGAGCTGTCACGCTTTCCTTGCAAACCAGGCAGTTTAGATAAAACCTCAGTGAGGGTTGTATTCATAACTGTGACCATGTCTTGTAAAGTAAATGAATTGGACGCACTAGAGGTCACTTGTGCAGGCGTTACTGGTTGTGACACTTGTGGAGAGCTAGATGGCAAACCCTCATTCCCTTCTGTCTGATAATCATCTATGGCATTATTTTTAAGTGCTAAAATATGCTCTTTATAATTTATAGACATATCAGTGCAAGTGGGACACATTCTAAGAGGGGGTTCCACAATGGCTTCTAAACACATTGAACAAGGATTTTCCTTGATGTCAGACATGTTAAACAGGCTAGTAATGCAACAAGCAAGCTTGGAGAACACTTTATTCAATGAAAAACAACACTTTCAAAAAACGGTACTGTGCCTTTAAGAGAAAAAAAACACATCTACACTTTCTGCAAAACTGCTTAAAAATGTCACAAATCTTACTAATTTTTTACAGCATCTTTAGTAAGCCTTAGTAAGGTTGCACCACTAGTAAGAATGAGATTAACCCCTTAGTTACCAAACCGGATTGACAAAAGTCTAAAAATCCGGAAATATACAGTCAGCACCTTGCCACAGCTCTGCTGTGGCACCTACCTGCCCTTAGGGGTTGAAATTGGGGGAATAAAGCTTCCTTTTGGCTCCAAAACTGCTTCAGGACCCTCCTGTGTTGATGCTTGCTATCCAGAAGTAAAAACAAATGCGCAACTAAGGTGCGAAATTAGGCCCTGCCCACCTCATACACGATGTCTGAGGGACCTTAAATTAACACCTCAAGTGTTAAAAACATAGCTATGTGGTATAAAAACCTTCCAATATAAGCCAAATGAACCCCTAAATAAAAGTCCCAAAAAAATGTTTTTCTCAAATCTATCAAAAACGTCTGTTTTAAACATATAAGTGTCAACCAGCAGTAACTTAGCCCTTATGCAAGCTTATAATATTACCATAAGTGTTTGATTAAAGCTTACCCTTCCCATCATGGGGATAATGTCAGCCCTTTTCTTGAAATATCACAGTCTTTGTAGAAAAATTGACTGAACATACCTCAGTGCAGTAGAGACTGCAAAACCGTTCCTCAGCTGAAGTTTCCTGTACTCTTCAGCCTCTGTGGAAACAGCAATGGATCTTAGTTACCAAATGCTAAGATCATCATCATCCTCCATGCAGAAATCTTCATCTCTTTTCTGCTTGAGAGTAAATAGTACACACCGGTACCATTTAAAATAAACTCTTGCTTGAAGAAATAAAAACTAATATTTTATCACCACAAACTCTTTATCTTCCCATCTTGTTAGAGCCGGCAAAGAGAATGACTGGGGGGTGGAGCTAAGGGAGGAGCTATATAGACAGCTCTGCTGTGGGTGCTCTCTTTGCCACTTCCTGTAGGGGAGAATATCCCACAAGTATGGATGAATTTGTGGACTCGATACATCTTACAAGAGAAAGCTTATTTATATTCTGGCCATCTTCTTAGGCCTGCCATTTCTATGGCTGATGTTGCAGCTGCATCAACTTTTTGGTCAGAAAGTTTAGCGCAACAGGAAATGGATCCCGATTTGTCTTGCATTGTTTGCTTGCTTCAACATGCTAATCATTTTATCTGTGATGACATTTTTGATATCATCAAAATTGATGTTAAATCTATGTCTTTAGCTATTTTAGCTAGAAGAGCTTTGTGGCTCAAATATTGGAATGCTGACATGGTATCTAAGTCTAGATTACTATCTCTTTCTTTCCAAGGTAATAAGTTATTTGGTTCTCAGTTGGATTCGATTATTTCAACTGTCACGGGGGGAGGGGAGTTTTTTTGCCTCAGGATAAAAGACCTAAGGGTAAATCTAAAGCTTCTAAACGTTTTTGTTCCTTTCGACAAAGTAAGGAACAGAAACCTAATCCTTTCCCCAAAGAATCTGCTTCCAATGGGAAACCTTCAAGTTGGAGTAAATCCAAGCCGTTTAAGAAACCAAAGCCAGTCCCAAAGTCTGCATGAAGGTGCGGCCCACATTCCAGCTCAGCTGGTAGGGGGCAGATTAAGATTCTTCCAAAACATTTGAGCAGATTCTGTCCAAAACCAATGGATTCAGAGTATTGTCTCTCAAAGGTACTGAATAGGATTCAGAGTAAGACCTACTGTGAGAAATTTTTTTCTCTCACGCATCCCAGCAAATCCAGTAAAGGCTCAGGCTTTTCTGAAGTGTGTTTCAGACCTGGAGCTTTTAGGGGTAATCATACCAATTCCTTTCAGGGACAGGATCTGGGGTTTTATTCAAATCTATTCATTGTCCCAAAGAAAGAAAATTAATTCAGGCCGGTTCTGGATCTGAAAATTTTGAATCGTTATGCAAGAGTGCCAACTTTCAAAATGGTGACTATAAGGACTATTCTGCCTTTTGTTCAGCAAAGGTTTTCTATGTCCACAATAGACTTACAGGATGCATATTCCGATTCATCCAGACCACTATCAGTTTCTGAGATTCTCTTTTCTAGACAAGCATTACCAATTTGTTGCTCTTCCATTTGGCCTAGCGACAGCTCCAAGAATCTTTTCAAAAGGTTCTCGGCACCCTACTCTCTGTAATCAAAGAACGGGGTATTGCGGTGTTTCCTTATTTGGACGACATCTTGGTACTAGCTCAGTCTTTACATTCTGCAGAATCTCACACAAATCAACTAGTGTTGTTTCTTCAAAGACATGGTTGGAGGATCAATTTACCAAAAAGTTCATTGATTCCTCAGACAAGGGTCACCTTTTTAGGTTTCCAGATAGATTCAGTGTCCATGACTCTAACAGACAGACGATTAAAATTGATTTCAGCTTGTCAGAACCTTCAGTCATTCCTTCAGTAGCTATGTGCATGGAAGTTTTAGCTCTCATGACTGCAGCATCGGACGCGATCCCCTTTGCTTGTTTTCATATGAGACCTCTCCAGCTTTGTATGCTGAACCAATGGTGCAGGGATTATACAAAGATATCACAATTAATATCCTTAAATCCCAATGTTCGACTCTCTCTGACTTGGTGGTTAGATCACCATCGTATAGTTCAAGGGACCTCTTTTGTTTGTCCAACCTGGACTGTGATCACAACAGATGCAAGTCTCTCAGGTTGGGGAGCTGTCTGGGGATCTCTGACAGCACAAGGGGTTTGGAAATCTCAAGAGGCGAGGTTACCAATCAATATTTTAGAACTCTGTGCTATTTTCAGGGCTCTTCAGCTTTGGCCTCTGTTGGAGAGAACCGTTCATTTGTTTTCAGGCAGACTATCACAACTGTGGCATATGTCAAACACCAGGGTGGGACTCACAGTCCCCAAGCTATGAAAGTAGTATCTTTGATACTTGCTTGGGCGGAATCCAGCTCCTCTCTAATTTCTGCGGTTCATATCCCAGGTATAGACAATTGGGAAGCAGATTATCTCAGTCAGATTTTACAACCGGGGGAGTGGACGCTCCATCCAGATGCGTTTTCTCAGATTGTTCAGATGTGGGGTCTTCCAGAAATAGATCTGATGACTTCCCATCTAAACAAGAAACTACCCAGGTACCTGTCCAGGTATCCTCAGGCGGAAGCAGTGGATGAGTTATAAGCAGGTTGGTAACACCAAGGAACTGCTATCTTCCCACCTCTGGTTCTTCTTCCAAGAGTGATTTCCAAGATCATCATGGAACAATCGTTTGTGTTGCTGGTAGCTCCAGCATGGCCTCAACAGATTTTGGTAAGCGGATCTTGTTTGGATGTCCAGTTGCCAACCTTGGCCACTTCCATTAAGGCAAGAGCTTCTGTCTCAAGGTCCGTTTTTCCATCGGGATCTCAAATCATTAAATTTGAAGGTATGGAAATAGAACACATAGTGCTTAGTCATAGAGGTTTCTCTGACTCACTGATTAATACTATGTTACAGGCTCGTAAATCTGTTTCTAGGAAGATTATCGAGTTTGTGGTGTTCTTCTCATAGATTCTTTTGGCATTCTTTTAGAATTCCTAGAATTTTACAGTTTCTTCAGGATGGTTTGGATAAGGGTTTGTCTGCAAGTTCCTTGAAGGGACAAATCTCTGCTCTTTGTTTTATTTCACAGAAAGATTGCTAAGCTTCCTGATATTCACTGTTTTGTACAGGCTTTGGTCCGTATCAAGCCTGTCATTAAATCAATCTCTCCTCCTAGGAGTCTTAATTTGGTTTTGAAGGCTTTACAGGCTCCTCCGTTTGAGCCTATGCATTCTTTGGACATTAAACTACTTTTTTGGAAGGTGTTGTTCCTTTTGGCCATCTCTTCTGCTAGAAGAGATTCTGAATTATCTGCTCTTTCTTGTGAATCTCCTTTTCTGATTTTCCATCAGGATAAGGCAGTTTTGCGGACTTCATTTAAATTTCTGTTTAAGGTTGTGAATTCTAACAACAGTAATAGAGAAATTGTTGTCCCTTCTTTGTGTCCTAATCCTAAGAATTATTTGGAGAGATTCTTACATTCTTTGGATACCACAGAGCTTTGAAATATGTTGAAGCTACTAAAGATTTCAGAAAGACTTCTAGTCTGTTATCTTTCTGGTTCTAGGAAAGGTCAGAAGGCTTCTGCATTTCCTTGGCATCTTGGTTAAAGCTTTTGATTCATCAGGCTTATTTGGAGTCGGGTCAGGCCCCACCTCAGAGAATTACAGCTCATTCTACTAAATCAGTCTCCACTTTGTGGGCTTTTAAGAATGATGCTTCAATTGATCAGATTTGCAAAGCAGCAACTTGGTCTTTGCATACATTTACTAAATTCTACCGTTTTGATGTATTTGCTTCTTTGGTAGCAGTTTTTGGTAGAAAGGTTTTTCAGGCAGCTGTTTGTTTGATTCATCTGCTTATGTTTGAGTTTTTTTATATTTTGGGTTGTGGATTTATTTTTTTTCAGCGGAAAAACAGAATTTATGCTTACCTGATAAATTACTTTCTCCAACGGTGTGTCCGGTCCACGGCGTCATCTTTACTTGTGGGATATTCTCTTCCCCAACAGGAAATGGCAAAGAGTCCCAGCAAAGCTGGCCATATAGTCCCTCCTAGGCTCCGCCCACCCCAGTCATTCGACCGACGGACAGGAGGAAATATATATAGGAGAAACCATATGGTACCGTGGTGACTGTAGTTAGAGAAAATAATTCATCAGACCTGATTAAAAAACCAGGGCGGGCCGTGGACCGGACACACCGTTGGAGAAAGTAATTTATCAGGTAAGCATAAATTCTGTTTTCTCCAACATTGGTGTGTCCGGTCCACGGCGTCATCCTTACTTGTGGGAACCAATACCAAAGCTTTAGGACACGGATGAAGGGAGGGAGCAAATCAGGTTACCTAAACGGAAGGCACCACAGCTTGCAAAACCTTTCTCCCAAAAATAGCCTCCGAAGAAGCAAAAATATCAAATTTGTAAAATTTGGCAAAAGTGTGCAGTGAAGACCAAGTCGCTGCCTTACATATCTGGTCAACAGAAGCCTCGTTCTTGAAGGCCCATGTGGAAGCCACAGCCCTAGTGGAGTGAGCTGTGATTCTTTCAGGAGGTTGCCGTCCAGCAGTCTCATAAGCCAATCGGATAATGCTTTTAAGCCAAAAGGAAAGAGAGGTAGAAGTCGCTTTTTGACCTCTCCTTTTACCAGAATAAACAACAAACAAGGAAGATGTTTGTCTGAAATCTTTAGTAGCCTCTAAATAGAACTTTAGAGCACGGACAACGTCCAAATTGTGTAACAAACGTTCCTTCTTTGAAACTGGATTCGGACACAAAGAAGGTACAACTATCTCCTGGTTAATATTTTTGTTAGAAACAACTTTAGGAAGAAAACCAGGCTTAGTACGCAAAACCACCTTATCTGCATGGAACACCAGATAGGGCGGAGAACACTGCAGAGCAGATAACTCTGAAACTCTTCTAGCAGAAGAAATTGCAACTAAAAACAACAGATAGTAACTTAATATCTATGGAATGTAAAGGTTCAAACGGAACCCCTTGAAGAACTGAAAGAACTAGATTTAGACTGCAGGGAGGAGTCAAAGGTCTGTAAACAGGCTTGATCCTAACCAGAGCCTGAACAAATGCTTGAACATCTGGCACAGCTGCCAGTCTTTTGTGTAGTAAGACAGATAAAGCAGAGATCTGTCCCTTTAGAGAACTTGCAGATAATCCTTTCTCCAAACCTTCTTGTAGAAAGGAGAGAATCTTAGGAATTTTTATCTTATTCCATGGGAATCCTTTGGATTCACACCAACAGATATATTTTTTCCATATTTTATGGTAAATTTTTCTAGTTACAGGTTTTCTGGCCTGAACCAGAGTATCTATAACAGAATCTGAAAACCCACGCTTTGATAGAATCAAGCGTTCAATCTCCAAGCCGTCAGTTGGAGGGAGACCAGATTTGGATGTTCGAATGGACCCTGAACAAGAAGGTCCTGTCTCAAAGGTAGCTTCCATGGTGGAGCCGATGACATATTCACCAGGTCTGCATACCAAGTCCTGCGTGGCCACGCAGGAGCTATCAAGATCACCGAGGCCCTCTCCTGATTGATCCTGGTTACCAGCCTGGGAATCAGAGGAAACGGTGGAAATACATAAGCTAGGTTGAAGGTCCAAGGTGCTACTAGTGCATCTACTAGAGTCGCCTTGGGATCCCTGGATCTGGACCCGTAGCAAGGAACCTTGAAGTTCTGACGAGACGCCATCAGATCCATGTCTGGAATGCCCCATAATTTAGTTATTTGGGCAAAGATTTCCGGATGGAGTTCCGACTCAGAAAATCCGCTTCCCAATTTAACACTCCTGGGATGTGGATCGCAGACAAGTGGCAGGAGTGATCCTCCGCCCATTGAATTATTTTGGTCACTTCTTTCATCGCCAGGGAACTCTTTGTTCCCCCTTGATGATTGATATATGCAACGGTCGTCATGTTGTCTGATTGGAACCTTATGAATTTGGCCTTTGCTAGTTGAGGCCAAGCTCTGAGAGCATTGAATATCGCTCTCAGTTCCAAAATGTTTATCGGGAGAAGAGACTCTTCCCGAGACCATAGACCCTGAGCTTTCAGGGATTCCAAGACCACTCCCCAGCCCACTAGACTGGCGTCGGTCGTGACAATGACCCACTCTGGTCTGCGGAAGCTCATTCCCTGGGACAGATGGTCCCGGGTCAGCCACCAACGGAGTGAATCTCTGGTCTTTTGATCTACATGAATCATTGGAGACAAGTCTGTATAATCCCCATTCCACTGTTTGAGCATGCACAGTTGTAATGGTCTTAGATGAATTTGTGCAAAAGGAACTATGTCCATTGTTGCAACCATCAATCCTACTACTTCCATGCACTGCGCTATGGAAGGACGAGGAACAGAATGAAGCACTTGACAAGAGCTTAGAAGTTTTGATTTTCTGACCTCTGTCAGAAAAATCCTCATTTCTAACGAATCTATTATTGTTCCCAAGAAGGGAACTCTTGTCGACGGGGACAGAGAACTTTTTTCTATGTTCACCTTCCATCCGTGAGATCTGAGAAAGGCTAGAACGATGTCCGTATGAGCCTTTGCTTTTGACAGGGACGACGCTTGTATTAGAATGTCGTCCAAGTAAGGTACTACTGCAATGCCCCTTGGTCTTAGAACCGCTAGAAGGGACCCTAGCACCTTTGTGAAAATCCTTGGAGCAGTGGCTAATCCGAATGGGAGGGCCACAAACTGGTAATGCTTGTCCAGAAAAGCGAACCTTAGGAACTGATGATGTTCTTTGTGGATAGGGATATGTAGGTACGCATCCTTTAGATCCACGGTAGTCATAAATTGACTTTCCTGGATGGTGGGTAGAATCGTTCGAATAGTTTCCATTTTGAACGATGGTACCCTGAGAAATTTGTTTAGGATCTTCAAATCCAAAATTGGTCTGAACGTTCCCTCTTTTTTGGGAACTACGAACAGATTGGAATAAAATCCCATTCCTTGTTCCTTTATTGGAACTGGGTGTATCACTCCCATCTTTAACAGGTCTTCTACACAATGTAAGAATGCCTGTCTCTTTATTTGGTTTGAGGATAAGTGAGACCTGTGGAACCTTCCCCTTGGGGGTAGTTCCTTGAATTCCAGGAGATAACCTTGAGAAACTATTTCTAGCGCCCAAGGATCCTGAACATCTCTTGCCCAAGCCTGAGCAAAGAGAGAGAGTCTGCCCCCCACTAGATCCGGTCCCGGATCGGGGGCTACTCCTTCATGCTGTTTTGTTAGCAGTGGCAGGCTTCTTGGCCTGCTTACCCTTGTTCCAGCCTTGCATTGGTTTCCAGGCTGGTTTGGGTTGTGAGGCATTACCCTCTTGCTTAGAGGATGCAGAATTAGAGGGCGGTCCGTTTCTGCGAAAGGGACGAAAATTAGGCTTATTTTTAGCCTTAAAAGACCTATCCTGTGGAAGGGCGTGGCCCTTTCCCCCAGTGATGTCTGAAATAATCTCTTTCAATTCTGGTCCAAATAAAGTTTTACCTTTGAAAGGGATGTTAAGCAATTTTGTCTTGGATGACACATCCGCTGACCAAGACTTTAGCCAAAGCGCTCTGCGCGCCACGATAGCAAACCCTGAATTTTTCGCCGCTAATCTAGCTAATTGCAAAGCGGCATCTAAAATAAAAGAGTTAGCCAATTTAAGTGCGTGAACTCTGTCCATAACCTCCTCATATGGAGTTTCTCTACTGAGCGACTTTTCTAGTTCCTCGAACCAGAACCACGCTGCCGTAGTGACAGGAACAATGCATGAAATTGGTTGTAGAAGGTAGCCTTGCTGTACAAAAATCTTTTTAAGCAAACCTTCCAATTTTATATCCATAGGATCTTTGAAAACACAACTATCTTCGATAGGAATAGTAGTGCGTTTGTTTAGAGTAGAAACTGCCCCCTCGACCTTGGGGACTGTCTGCCATAAGTCCTTTCTGGGGTCGACCATAGGAAATAATTTCTTAAATATAGGGGGGGGAACAAAAGGTATGCCGGGCTTTTCCCACTCCTTATTTACTATGTCCGCCACCCGCTTGGGTATAGGAAAAGCGTCGGGGGGCACCGGAACCTCTAGGAACTTGTCCATCTTGCATAATTTCTCTGGAATGACCAAGTTGTCACAATCATCCAGAGTAGATAACACCTCCTTAAGCAGTGCGCGGAGATGTTCTAATTTAAATTTAAATGTCACAACATCAGGTTCAGCTTGATGAGAAATTTTTCCTGAATCTGAGATTTCTCCATCAGACAAAACCTCCCTCATGGCCCCTTCAGATTGGTGTGAGGGTATGACAGAACAATTATCATCAGCGCCCTCTTGCTCTTCAGTGTTTAAAACAGAGCAATCGCACTTTCTCTGATAAGTAGGCATTTTGGATAAAAGATTTGCTATGGAGTTATCCATTACAGCCGTTAATTGTTGCATGGTAATAAGTATTGGCGCACTAGATGTACTAGGGGCCTCCTGCATGGGCAAAACTGGTGTAGACACAGTAGGAGATGATGTATCATGTTTACTCCCCTCATTTGAGGAATCATCTTGGGCAATATCATCTGTGGTAGTACTGTCCTTACTTTGGACGCTATGGCACAATTATCACATACATTTAAATGGGGAGACACATTGGCTTTCATACATATAGAACATAGCTTATCTGAAGGTACAGACATGTTAAACAGGCTTAAACTTGTCAACAAAGCACAAAAAACGTTTTAAAATAAAACAGTTACTGTCTCTTTAAATTTCAAACAGAAAACACTTTATTACTGAATATGTGAAAAAGTATGAAGGAATCGTTCAAAAATTACCAAAATTTCACCACAGTGTCTTAAAGCATTAAAAGTATTGCACACCAAATTTCAGAGCTTTAACCCTTAAAATAACGGAACCGGAGCCGTTTTTAAATTTAACCCCTATACAGTCCCAGCTATAGTCTTTGCTGAGACCCAACCAAGCCCAGAGGGGAATACAATACCAAATGACTCCTTCTAGAAGCTTTTTCAGTGATTTTTAGATCCTCACACATGCATTTGCATGCCCTGCTCTCAAAAAAACAACTGCGCAGTAATGGCGCGAAAATGAGGCTCAGTATATAACTAGAAAGGCCCCCTGACTGAAAAAGGTGTCTAACACAGTGCCTGCCGTTTTATAAACGTTCCCCAAGATTATAAATGCCAATTGTTAGCCTAAATCTGAATAATATGCCCAAATAAAGCAATCGATTTAGCCCATAAAAATGTCTACCAGTTTTTTAGCCCATATTAAGCCCTTTATTCTGTTTGTTTGACTAAGAAAATGGCTTACCGGTCCCCATGAGGGGAAATGACAGCCTTCCAGCATTACACAGTCTTGTTAGAAATATGGCTAGTCATACCTTAAGCAGAAAAGTCTGCTAACTGTTTCCCCCAACTGAAGTTACTTCATCTCAACAGTCCTATGTGGAAACAGCAATCGATTTTAGTTACTGTCTGCTAAAATCATCTTCCTCTCACAAACAGAAAACTTCATCCTTTTCTGTTTCAGAGTAAATAGTACATACCAGCACTATTTTAAAATAACAAACACTTGATAGAAGAATAAAAAACTACATTTAAACACCAAAAAACTCTTAACCGGGGCGTGTCCGAACCACGTACTGGAAAGGACGTATCTACTGCAGGCTCTAGAAGAAACCTCTTCAATCCACCGATTTTAGAGAATTTAACAGCTAAAATATACTTATATCTTATTGATTTATGGTTGCCATTCATACGGTGGCTATATTTCTATCTTCGATAGCTGTTTACATGAACCAAGAGCCACAGACCGGACGACTAAGACCTAAGGCGGTGGCCTATTAATAGGTAGCGACTCCCCCCCGGCTCCTCCGGGTTACTAGTGCTGGCAGCAGGTTTCTGCCTTACTGTTCTCTAAAACATCGCTAAGCAGAAAAAATAATTCACAGACAACAACCTTGCAAGGGATCGGGTCCTTAAGCTGCCGCACACAAGATTGCTTTCAAGATGGCGACCGCATGGGAGCAGGAGCTGGACCAGCGTTTTGCTAAATTGGAGAATCTGCTCCTTAGAATCTATCACCGATCACTCCCATTAGACTGTACCCAGAGCACCCTACCACCGATAAACAACATACCCATGGAAGAACCAACACAGATCTATATACCACATTTGAACAACGATGGCGACTGGAGAGAGATAACGACAGAGAGTGCTCCTCAGCCCGTAGAAAATCCTCTGATACAGCCACAGAAGAGGGAACCTCCCGCAACAGCACAGGCCATTAGGCTTATTCCTAGCAGCAAGGAGGAAGCCCTGAATAGCTCCGGCTTGCGGCCCGCGCAGAAGGGCCCTGGCGTGGCTGCAAGAATAACACATACTCTTGGGCTACCTGGTAAGAGCATACTTACCCCTTCGGATGCCGAAGGGTTGGCTTTGTCCGGCCCGGACATTCAGATAGACTTTGTCATTGACAGGACTCCCCTTGTACAAGTATTGGCGGCATTTGGCGACACTGGGACATATATACATACTAAGCCTAATCAGAAGTGTCACGCAACGGGTAATTTACACCAGTTATTAGCCTGTGGGATTCCTACCTTTGAACCCGAGACCGGGGGGATTGAACATGAGTACTCATGCCCCTCTTTGCACATAGAGGTAAATTCCGTGTATGGGAAAGACTGCATTATTCTGGGGCCATGCAATCTGGGTAATCACAAAGGGACGCTGCTCAGGCTGCAATTTGACTCAGGGGGCTGACGAACAGCAAAAAGGCTCATATTAAAACTGTCTGTGTATCTCCCTGTTCAATGGTTCTATCGTTAATGTTCCCAAGAAATTTTTTTTTTGTTGGTTTAAAACGTTATGCTATGTTTCCATAAGTATATAATTAGCATTCCAAAATGTTATTTATTATATGTATATCTGGCAAAAGACGGTTGCTACCATACCCTCGGCAGTCCAGTAAAAACCTATTTCCATAACACACTCTGTTAGCAAATACCCAATTCATAGCATATGCTTATTTCCTGGACACTAACATAATATTTAGGAGCGCAAGACTGACATTGGTGTTACTTATTTATGCCTCGCACCTCATAAACAGTACTTTAATGCACGGCACTTGCTTGGGCAGTAGCTGCCTATACATTTAAAAAGTAATGCCATGCTACATATCAGTCTATACACAACCTTACGCCCTATGCTGTCCGTGGTATCTAGGTATGTTAACCCTAAGTTGTCATAACCACTCTCAGGGGTGTCATACCCCACATCCCCCAGGTAGTACATTGTATGACACTGTTATATTAATAGCATTATAGCAACTGATCTGCTAGAACTTATAAGAGCACACAATATGACAGGGAAAGGAATACCCTTGTAAACTTCCTTTTTTTTTTTTTTTTTTTTTTTTTTTACTTATTAATAAGCCCTTTTGACATATATTAAAATTATCTGTGCGAGAAGCAACTTGTCTACATTTATTAGATGACGCCTGAAAACTTGGAAATTATCTTGTCTTGTTTCTGCTTATATCACAATGTTTTTCTGTATATAGTTATATCTAGTTTAAATAATCCCAATATCGTTTGGAAGCATATTAATTATAGGACCAAGAGTGTCCTAGAAACTTGTTATATGGGACAAAAATGAGGACTGGTTTAGCAATATACTGTACTTGTACATGTACCAATACATTCTGGTCTTCCTATCTTGTACTTGCTATTCATGTATGCATATTTCCTCAATAAAAACTTTAAAATATAAAAAAAAAAAAACTCTTAACCATCTCCGTGGAGATGTTGCCTGTGCAACGGCAAAGAGAATGACTGGGGTGGGCGGAGCCTAGGAGGGACTATATGGCCAGCTTTGCTGGGACTCTTTGCCATTTCCTGTTGGGGAAGAGAATATCCCACAAGTAAGGATGACGCCGTGGACTGGACACACCAATGTTGGAGAAATGGCTGTTTTTATTTTATCCCTCCCTCTCTAGTGACTCTTGCGTGGAGTTCCACATCTTCGGTATTGCTATCCCATACGTCACTAGCTCATGGACTCTTGCCAATTACATGAAAGAAAAACAGAATTTATGCTTACCTGATAAATTACTTTCTCCAACGGTGTGTCCGGTCCACGGCGTCATCCATTACTTGTGGGAAATGTTCTCCCCCACAGGGAAAGGCAAGGAGAGCACACAGCAAGAGCTGTCCATATAGCTCCCCCTCTGGCTCCGCCCCCCAGTCATTCGACCGACGGTTAGGAGAAAAAGGAGAAACTATAGGGTGCCGTGGTGACTGTAGTGTATAAAGAAAAAAATTTTCAACCTGATTAAAAAAACCAGGGCGGGCCGTGGACCGGACACACCGTTGGAGAAAGTAATTTATCAGGTAAGCATAAATTCTGTTTTCTCCAACATTGGTGTGTCCGGTCCACGGCGTCATCCATTACTTGTGGGAACCAATACCAAAGCTTTAGGACACGGATCAAGGGAGGGAGCAAATCAGGTTACCTAAACAGAAGGCACCACGGCTTGCAAAACCTTTCTCCCAAAAACAGCCTCCGAAGAAGCAAAAATATCAAATTTGTAGAATTTGGCAAAAGTGTGCAGAGAAGACCAAGCCTTACATATCTGGTCAACAGAAGCCTCGTTCTTATAGGCCCATGTGGAAGCCACAGCCCTAGTAGAGAGAGCTGTGATACGGTCAGGAGGCTGCCGTCCCGCAGTCTCATAAGCCAAGCGGATAATGCTTTTCAGCCAGAAAGAGAGAGAGGTAGCAGTAGCTTTTTGACCTCTCCTCTTACCAGAGTAGACGACAAACAAGGATGAGGTTTGTCTAAAATCTTTTGTTGCTTTTAAATAGAACTTTAAAGCACGAACAACATATAAATTGTGTAATAAACGTTCCTTCTTTGAAACTGGATTCGGACACAAAGAAGGAACAACTATTTCCTGGTTGATGTTCTCGTTGGAAACAACTTTTGGAAGAAAACCAGGCTTAGTATGCAAAACAACCTTATCTGAATGGAACACCAGATAGGGTGGATCACACTGCAAAGCAGATAATTTAGAAACTCTTCTAGCAGAAGAAATAGCAACCAAAAACAGAACTTTCCAAGATAGTAACTTAATATCTATGGAATGTAAAGGTTCAAACGGAACCCCTTGAAGAACTGAAAGAACTAAATTTAGACTCCAAGGAGGAGTCATGGGTCTGTAAACAGGCTTGATTCTAACCAAAGCCTGAACAAAAGCTTGTACATCTGGCAAAGCTGCCAGTAGTTTGTGCAACAAGACGGATAATGCAGAAATCTGTCCTTTTAGAGAACTAGCTGACAATCCTTTATCCAAACCTTCTTGGAGAAAGGAGAGAATCTTTGGAATTTTAATCTTACTCCAGGAGAATCCTTTGGATTCACACCAACAGATATATTTTTTCCATATTTTATGGTAAATCCTTCTAGTCACAGGTTTTCTGGCTTGGACCAGAGTATCAATCACAGAATTTGAAAACCCACGCTTGGATAAAATCAAGCATTCAATTTCCAAGCAGTCAGCTGCAGAGAAACTAGATTGGGATGTTCGAATGGACCTTGTACTAGAAGGTCCTGTCTCAAAGGTAGCTTCCATGGTGGAGCCGATGACATATTCACCAGGTCTGCATACCAAGTCCTGCGTGGCCACGCAGGAGCTATCAGAATCACTGAGGCCTTCTCCTGTTTGATCCTGGCTATGAGCCTGGGGAGGAGAGGAAACGGTGGAAACACATATACTAGGTTGAACGACCAAGGCGCCACTAATGCATCCACTAGAGTCGCCTTGGGATCCCTGGATCTGGACCCATAGCAAGGAATCTTGAAGTTCTGACGGGACGCCATTAGATCCATGTCTGGAATGCCCCATAATTGGGTTAACTGAGCAAAGACCTCCGGATGGAGTTCCCACTCCCCCGGATGGAAAGTCTGACGACTCAAATAGTCTGCCTCCCAGTTGTCTACTCCTGGGATGTGAATAGCAGATAGATGGCAGGAGTGATTCTCTGCCCATTGGATTATCTTGGTTACTTCCTTCATCGCTAGGGAACTCTTTGTTCCCCCCTGATGATTGATGTACGCAACAGTCGTTATGTTGTCCGACTGAAATCTTATGAACCTGGCTTCCGCTAGCTGAGGCCAAGCCAGGAGCGCATTGAATATAGCTCTTAGTTCCAAAATGTTTATCGGGAGAAGCGACTCTTCCCGCGACCATAGGCCCTGAGCTTTCAGGGATCCCCAGACCGCGCCCCAGCCCATCAGACTGGCGTCGGTCGTGACAATGACCCACTCTGGTCTGCGGAATGTCATCCCTCGTGACAGGTTGTCCAGGGACAGCCACCAACGGAGTGAGTCTCTGGTCCTCTGATTTACTTGTATCTTCGGAGACAAGTCTGTATAGTCCCCATTCCACTGACTGAGCATGCACAGTTGTAATGGTCTTAGATGAATGCGTGCAAAAGGAACTATGTCCATTGCCGCTACCATCAACCCGATCACTTCCATGCACTGAGCTATGGAAGGAAGAGGAACGGAATGAAGTATCCGACAAGAGTCTAGAAGTTTTGTTTTTCTGGCCTCTGTCAGAAAAATCCTCATTTCTAAGGAGTCTATTATTGTTCCCAAGAAGGGAACCCTTGTTGACGGAGATAGAGAACTCTTTTCCACGTTCACTTTCCATCCGTGAGATCTGAGAAAGGCCAGGACAATGTCCGTGTGAGCCTTTGCTTGAGGAAGGGACGACGCTTGAATCAGAATGTCGTCCAAGTAAGGTACTACAGCAATGCCCCTTGGTCTTAGCACAGCTAGAAGGGACCCTAGTACCTTTGTGAAAATCCTTGGAGCAGTGGCTAATCCGAAAGGAAGCGCCACGAACTGGTAATGTTTGTCCAGGAATGCGAACCTCAGGAACCGATGATGTTCCTTGTGGATAGGAATATGTAGATACGCATCCTTTAAATCCACCGTGGTCATGAATTGACCTTCCTGGATGGAAGGAAGAATAGTTCGAATGGTTTCCATCTTGAACGATGGAACCTTGAGAAACTTGTTTAAGATCTTGAGATCTAAGATTGGTCTGAACGTTCCCTCTTTTTTGGGAACTATAAACAGATTGGAGTAGAACCCCATCCCTTGTTCTCTTAATGGAACGGGATGAATCACTCCCATTTTTAACAGGTCTTCTACACAATGTAAGAATGCCTGTCTTTTTATGTGGTCTGAAGACAACTGAGACCTGTGGAACCTCCCCCTTGGGGGAAGTCCCTTGAATTCCAGAAGATAACCTTGGGAGACTATTTCTAGCGCCCAAGGATCCAGAACATCTCTTGCCCAAGCCTGAGCGAAGAGAGAGAGTCTGCCCCCCACCAGATCCGGTCCCGGATCGGGGGCCAACATTTCATGCTGTCTTGGTAGCAGTGGCAGGTTTCTTGGCCTGCTTTCCCTTGTTCCAGCCTTGCATTGGTCTCCAAGCTGGCTTGGCTTGAGAAGTATTACCCTCTTGCTTAGAAGACGTAGCACTTTGGGCTGGTCCGTTTCTACGAAAGGGACGAAAATTAGGTTTATTTTTTGCCTTGAAAGGCCGATCCTGAGGAAGGGCGTGGCCCTTACCCCCAGTGATATCCGAGATAATCTCTTTCAAGTCAGGGCCAAACAGCGTTTTCCCCTTGAAAGGAATGTTAAGTAGCTTGTTCTTGGAAGACGCATCAGCCGACCAAGATTTCAACCAAAGCGCTCTGCGCGCCACAATAGCAAACCCAGAATTCTTAGCCGCTAACCTAGCCAATTGCAAAGTGGCGTCTAGGGTGAAAGAATTAGCCAATTTAAGAGCATTGATTCTGTCCATAATCTCCTCATAAGGAGGAGAATCACTGTCGACCGCCTTTATCAGCTCATCGAACCAGAAACATGCGGCTGTAGCGACAGGGACAATGCATGAAATTGGTTGTAGAAGGTAACCCTGCTGAACAAACATCTTTTTAAGCAAACCTTCTAATTTTTTATCCATAGGATCTTTGAAAGCACAACTATCCTCTATGGGTATAGTGGTGCGTTTGTTTAAAGTGGAAACCGCTCCCTCGACCTTGGGGACTGTCTGCCATAAGTCCTTTCTGGGGTCGACCATAGGAAACAATTTTTTAAATATGGGGGGAGGGACGAAAGGAATACCGGGCCTTTCCCATTCTTTATTAACAATGTCCGCCACCCGCTTGGGTATAGGAAAAGCTTCTGGGAGCCCCGGCACCTCTAGGAACTTGTCCATTTTACATAGTTTCTCTGGGATGACCAACTTGTCACAATCATCCAGAGTGGATAATACCTCCTTAAGCAGAATGCGGAGATGTTCCAACTTAAATTTAAATGCAATCACATCAGGTTCAGCTTGTTGAGAAATGTTCCCTGAATCAGTAATTTCTCCCTCAGACAAAACCTCCCTGGCCCCATCAGACTGAGTTAGGGGCCCTTCAGAAATATTAATATCAGCGTCGTCATGCTCTTCAGTATCTAAAACAGAGCAGTCGCGCTTACGCTGATAAGTGTTCATTTTGGCTAAAATGTTTTTGACAGAATTATCCATTACAGCCGTTAATTGTTGCATAGTAAGGAGTATTGGCGCGCTAGATGTACTAGGGGCCTCCTGAGTGGGCAAGACTCGTGTAGACGAAGGAGGGAATGATGCAGTACCATGCTTACTCCCCTCACTTGAGGAATCATCTTGGGCATCATTGTCATTGTCACATAAATCACATTTATTTAAATGAATAGGAATTCTGGCTTCCCCACATTCAGAACACAGTCTATCTGGTAGTTCAGACATGTTAAACAGGCATAAACTTGATAACAAGTACAAAAAACGTTTTAAAATAAAACCGTTACTGTCACTTTAAATTTTAAACTGAACACACTTTATTACTGCAAATGCGAAAAAACATGAAGGAATTGTTCAAAATTCACCAAATTTTCACCACAGTGTCTTAAAGCCTTAAAAGTATTGCACACCAAATTTGGAAGCTTTAACCCTTAAAATAACGGAACCGGAGCCGTTTTGAACTTTAACCCCTTTACAGTCCCTGGTATCTGCTTTGCTGAGACCCAACCAAGCCCCAAGGGGAATACGATACCAAATGACGCCTTCAGAAAGTCTTTTCTAAGTATCAGAGCTCCTCTCACATGCGACTGCATGCCATGCCTCTCAAAAACAAGTGCGCAACACCGGCGCGAAAATGAGGCTCTGCCTATGCTTTGGGAAAGCCCCTAAAGAATAAGGAGTCTAAAACAGTGCCTGCCGATATTATTATATCAAAATACCCAGATAAAATGATTCCTCAAGGCTAAATATGTGTTAATAATCAATCGATTTAGCCCAAAAAAAGTCTACAGTCTTAATAAGCCCTTTTTGAAGCCCTTATTTACAATCGTAATAAACATGGCTTACCGGATCCCAGAGGGAAAATGACAGCTTCCAGCATTACATCGTCTTGTTAGAATGTGTCATACCTCAAGCAGCAAGAGACTGCTCACTGTTCCCCCAACTGAAGTTAATTGCTCTCAACAGTCCTGTGTGGAACAGCCATGGATTTTAGTGACGGTTGCTAAAATCATTTTCCTCATACAAACAGAAATCTTCATCTCTTTTCTGTTTCTGAGTAAATAGTACATACCAGCACTATTTTAAAATAACAAACTCTTGATTGAATAATAAAAACTACAGTTAAACACTAAAAAACTCTAAGCCATCTCCGTGGAGATGTTGCCTGTACAACGGCAAAGAGAATGACTGGGGTAGGCGGAGCCTAGGAGGGATCATGTGACCAGCTTTGCTGGGCTCTTTGCCATTTCCTGTTGGGGAAGAGAATATCCCACAAGTAAGGATGACGCCGTGGACCGGACACACCTATGTTGGAGAAAACATAATTTATGTAAGAATTTACCTGATAAATTCATTTCTTTCATATTGGCAAGAGTCCATGAGGCCCACCCTTTTTATGGTGGTTATGATTTTTTTGTATAAAGCACAATTATTTCCAAATTCCTTTGTTGATGCTTTTTACTCCTTTCTTTATCACCCCACTACTTGCCTATTCGTAAACTGAATTGTGGGTGTGGTGTATTTATAGGCATTTTGAGGTTTGAGAAACTGTGCCCCTCCTGGCAGGATTGTATATCCCATACGTCACTAGCTCATGGACTCTTGCTTATATGAAAGAAATGAATTTCAGGTAAGTTCTTACATAAATTATGTTTTTTGGGGTCTGATGGGCCTCCTATACAGTAGACCCGTTAGATTAATCAATATATATGCTCCAAATACCAATCAACTTCCATTCTTCCATCATATGTTTGAGAACATTTGATTTAGCTAAAGTCCCGGTCTTCTTGACCGGTGATTTTAATATTCCCATGCATCCTAAAACAGATAGTACTAATCCTACAATTCACGTCAGCCAACTACAGCACTACGGAAGAGTTTGAAAGACTTAAACCTTTATGATACATGGAGATTCATCATCAAGACACTAACAATTTCACCCTTTTTTTTCTCACCCTAATAAAACCTACAGTAGGCTGGCATTACCCATGTACACAAATGCAACATCTCCCCTACCTTGTGGTCAGAGCACTCTGCTGTCATCTTAAAACTTCAATGGCCAAACATCCCCACGTCACCTTATCTATGGAAATTAGACTACTCCCTTCAGGACTTTCCAGACTCTATTACCAAACTAACCAACTCTATAAACAATTTTTTAGCCTTAATTCACACTCAGTCGATAACAGTCATACACTTTGGGAAGCACATATATGTGTGTTACGAGGTGAGTTCATCAAACTTAAAGCACATCGCCAAAAAAAAAATACTGTAAACAATACCAAGAATTAATGGATAAATATACAAAGTTGGAACTCAAACTCAAAAATTCCCCAAATGATTCAAATATCTTAAAAAACATTAAAAACAGTTTGAGAGGAACTGAACCATTTCCTCGATATAGAATACCAATCCTAACGTAGTAAAACAAACAGCATGTTTTATTTTGAGAGCAATAGAGCTGGCAAGCTACTTGCCCGGGCTTTTTTTTTTTTTTTTTTTTTTTTAAAAAAGGATTTTATATATATATATATATATATATATATATATATATATATATATGAACTTCGCCCCCCACAACAACGAAAAACCCTTACAAACTACTGCAGAAATCCTACAATAATTTTATGGCTATTACACTACATTATATATCCTACCGGAAGAACCTTTTACACAAGGCCATTCCGCTGCCCTGGAAAAATACCTAGATAAGTGCAAGTTACCCACACTTTCCACAGCACAACAAGATCAGATAAACAGACCAATATCCCTACAAGAAACGTTATGGGCCTTAAAGACTCTGAAACTGGGCAAAAGCCCGGGCGGCTTTACTGCTAAATATTATTGTACTTTCCCCACTCTTTCAGTCCCATTTCTTACACTGCTTTTTAATGAAACGAACGCAAATAATCCATTTCCACCCTCGATGTTGGAAGCACAGGTAGTGGTGCTGCCTAAACCAGGTAAATCACCCACCCCGGCCAATTTCCACCCAATTTCCTAGTTAAACATTGATATCAAATTATTTGCTAAAATTTTGGCCGTTAGACTGAACTCAGTTCTACCAGACATTTTCCACACTAACCAGGCGGGCTTTACTCCTTTCAGAAGCTAGAGATAATACCACCAAAATTCTATATATCATGGAACATGCCCACCAACAAAATATTCCTTCCGTGTTCCTCTCCATGGACGAAGGAAAAAGCCTTTGATAGGTTAGATTGGCAATTTTTACACCATACATTACAAAAACATTGGCTTCCATCAAGATTTTGTTGGGAAAATCTTCACCCTCTACAACAACCTCCAAGCACAGATTAGATTAAATAAATGATTCCATATCCACTACATTTACAATTGCTAATGGTACACGACAGGGCTGTCCCTTGTCACCGCTACTATTTATTATAGCTATGGAAGTTTTAGCTTCGTACATCAGAAATAACAGACATTAAAGGCTTTAAGATTGGTCCAATAGAATATAAAACAACATTATACGTGGATGATATTTTCCTAACACTCATAGATCCTGTAAACTCTATCCCCCCCCTTGATACATACACTGCAGACTTATGGCCTTTACTCCAATTTTAGTATTAATATTTCAAAATCTGAACTGCTCAGCATGAACCAGACTGAACCAAACCTGAGAGAAATCCAAAACCAATTCAGCTTTCACACTCAAAATAAAGCCATTAAATACCTTGGAGTTTACATCTCGCCTCACCCAGATGATATAATTACACTTAATTTTAACCCCCTGAAATCAACCATACAAGACACGTTACGCATCTGGTCACAGAAGCCCTTATTGTTGGGAAAAGTGAACGCACTAAAAATGATTATCCTCCCAAAAATCCTCTCTCTCTTACAGACTTTACCCGTACCTCTACCAGAATGCTTAATATTTAATATACAGAAACAACTGAACTCACACAAAAGACCTTGATTTGCTATTAATACTCTATTTCGTCCTAGGATGGGTGGAGTTGGGTCCCCTAACCTAACATATCCCAATACAGATTAGCAGTCTTTCTAACGAGAATTGTAGACTGGAGCAAACATGCATCCAACAAAGAATGGGACTTGCTAGAACATTCACTTGCCGGTATTTCTGACCTGAGTGGTGGCTGTTGGATTCCGGCAAGCTACCGTCAAAATCACAATTTAAAACTCAGATCCACAATAGAAACATACAAACTATGGGATAAACTAATTAAATATCCTTCCTTCTCTACCATAAACTTACCCCTGACGTCACTGACAATCAGCCCGACATTCCCATTATGCCCTTTCTACAACCGCAGCTACAACTTTCTCTTAGTAACTCAATACCACATTTACTCGTTTACCATGAAGGCAAAATTAAAACCTGTGAATAGATTACTGACCTTCTAGGACCTGCCTTCCAAAACTGGTACATATATATGCAAATCTCACATTACCTACTGACACATCCTCATACTCAGACTTCATTTGACTAAATTTAAGACCATTTGCTTTCTACCACAACGCCGTAAAGGAATTGTATCATTAATTTATGGACTACTGTCTTCAACCTTCTTTTCTTCTCCCCCCACATATGTGACAAAATGGGAGACAGAAATAGACACATTTGACGCCTGAAGAATGGGGCATCATCTTTACACAAATGATCAAATCCCCCTCTTCTATCCCAGTGATGGAAAATAATGTTAAGCTATTAAGCAGATGATATTACACACCTGCTAGGCTACACCAATAATTCCCTAACTCAACCAATGAATGCTGGAGAGATTGCTCAGAACATGCCACATTTTTTTTATATTTGGAGGCAATGTCCCACAGCCAGGTCATACTGGCTTTCTACTAAAACTGAAATCGAAAAAGTTCTGACTTTAAAGGGACAGTATACACTCATTTTCATAAAACTGTATGTAATAGACACTACTATAAAGAATAAGATGCACAGATACTGATATAAAACTCCAGTATAAAACTGTTTAAAAACTTACTTAGAAGCTCTCCGTTTAGCTCTGTTGAAAAGGTAGCTGGAAAGCCCACTACAAGTGGGAAATAAGTCCCCTCCCCCTTCTTTTGCATATGAAAAGACCCTTTACACAAACAGGAGCAAGCTGGAGTAGGTATACATCGGTATTTTGATAAAACTTTGGGGCTTGGTTAGGAGTCTGAAAATTAGAGCAATGTTATTTAAAAATAAGCAAAACTATACATTTAAAAAAAACAAAAAAAAAAAAAACTTTATGGGCTATATAAATAGATCTACAAAACATTTATGCAAAGAAAAAATGAGTGTATAATGGCCCTTTAACTCTTCCTTTTGACCCCTGGATCTTTCTTTTTAATAAGTTCCCCAAGATCAAATGCAAACTGAAACTAGCACTCCTGACTATTATGGTGAACTCAGCTAAAAAGGCAGATTCCACTATACTGGAAGAAAATTGACCTCCCACCTATAGAATCCTGGAGATCTTTGGTGACGCAGGACCTCCAATTAGAAAGATATCATTTTACACACACCAAACAGATTGACGAATATCACAATATGGTATTTCTTTGGGAAGAATATTTGAACGCTAGAATATTTGGTTGTTTGGGTATCAGTAAAAGGTATTGTTGGACTTGGACACCAAATGCCAAATCATACTCAAGTTAAAATGGTACCTATAATTGTATTTAAATTGTAAAATTGTGCATCTACCGTTTCAACTACACACTTGACATGACCTCTTGCATTGTAAACTCATTCTCATTGTTTATTCTGTATTAACATTTTATTGTATTCCTTGAACTTCTCAAACGTTTAAAATAACAGAAATAAAAAAAACACAATTTATGCTTACCTGATAAATTTATTTCTCTTGTGGTGTATCCAGTCCACGGATCATCCATTACTTGTGGGATATTCTCATTCCCAACAGGAAGTTGCAAGAGGACACCCACAGCAGAGCTGTAATATAGCTCCTCCCCTAACTGTCATAGCCAGTCATTCAACTGAAAACAAGCCGAGAAAGGAGGAACCATAGGGTGCAGTGGTTACTCTAGTTTAAATTTAAAAATTACCTGCCTTAAAATGACAGGGCGGGCCGTGGACTGGATACACCACAAGAGAAATAAATTTATCAGGTAAGCATAAACTGTGTTTTCTCTTGTAAGGTGTATCCAGTCCACGGATCATCCATTACTTGTGGGATACCAATACCAAAGCTAAAGTACACGGATGAAGGGAGGGACAAGGCAGGAACTTAAATGGAAGGAACCACTGCCCGTAAAACCTCTCCCCCAAATATAGCCTCCGAAGAAGCAAAAGTATCAAATTTGTAAAATTTTGAAAAAATATGAAGCGAAGACCAAGTCGTCGCCTTGCAAATCTGATCAAAAGAAGCCTCATTTTTAAAGGCCCAAGTGGAAGCCACAGTTCTAGTGGAATGAGCTGTAATCCTTTCAGGAGGCTGCTGTCCAGCAGTCTCATAGGCTAAGCGGATTAAGCTTCTTAGTCAAAAAGAAAAAAAGGTTGCCGAAGCCTTTTGACGTCTCCTCTGTCCAGAGTAGACAACAAACAAAGCAGATGTTTGACGAAAATCTTTAGTAGCTTGTAAGTAAAACTTTAAAGCACGGACCACGTCCAAATTGTGTAACACAAGGATGGAACAACAATCTCTTGATTGATATTCTTGTTAGATACCACCTTAGGTAAGAACCCAGGTTTGGTACGCAGGACTACCTTATCCGTATGAAAAATCAGATAAGGAGAATCACATAGTAAGGCAGATAGCTCAGAGACTCTACGAGCCGAGGAAATAGCTACCAAAAAAAGAACTTTCCAAGATAAAAGCTTGATATCTATGGAATGAAGACATTCAAACGGAACTCCTTGAAGAACCTTAAGAACCAAGTTTAAGCTCCATGGTGGAGCAACAGGTTTAAACACAGGCTTGATTCTAACTAAAGCCTGACAAAATGCCTGAACGTCTGGAACATCTGCCAGACGCTTAACTAGCTGACAATCCTTTTTCCAAACCTTCTTGGAAAAAAGATAATATCCTAGCAATCCTGACCTTACTCCATGAGTAACCCTTGGATTCACACCAATAAAGATATCTATGCCATACCTTATGGTAAATTTTCCTGGTGACAGGCTTTCGTGCCTGTCTTAAGGTATCAATAACTGACTCTGAGAAGCCACGCTTTGATAAAATCAAGCGTTCAATCTCCAGGCAGTCAGTCTCAGAGAAATTAGATTTGGATGGTTGAAAGGACCCTGAAGTAGAAGGTCCTGTTTCAGAGGCAGAGACCATGGTGGAAAGGATGACATGTCCACTAGATCTGCATACCAGGTCCTGCGTGGCCACGCAGGTGCTATCAGAATCACCGATGCTCTCTCCTGCTTTATCTTGGCAATCAGTCGAGGGAGCAGAGGAAACGGTGGAAACACATAAGCCAGGTTGAAAGACCAGGGCGCTGCTAGAGCATCTATCAGTGTTGCTTTGGGATCCCTGGACCTGGATCCGTAACACGGAAGCTTGGCGTTCTGGCGAGACGCCATGAGATCCAGTTCTGGTTTGCCCCAACGATGAATCAGTTGTGCAAATGCCTCCGGATGGAGTTCCCACTCTCCCGGATGAAAAGTCTGACGACTTAGAAAATCCGCCTCCCAGTTCTCTACACCTGGGATATGGATAGCTGATAGGTGGCAAGAGTGAATCTCTGCCCAGCGAATTATTTTTGAAACTTCTAACATCTCTAGGGAAATTCTCGTTCCCCCTTAATGGTTGAAGTAAGCTACAGTCGTGATGTTGTCCGACTGAAATCTGATGTACCTCAGAGTTGCTAACTGAGGCCAAGCCTGAAGTGCCTTGAATATCGCTCTTAGTTCCAGAATATTTAATGGAAGGAGAGACTCCTCCTGAGTCCACGATCCCTGAGCCTTCAGGGAGTTCCAGACTGCACCCCAACCTAGAAGGCTGGCATCTGTCATAACAATTGTCCAATCTGGCCTGCGAAAGGTCATACCTTTGGACAGATGGACCCGAGATAGCCACCAGAGAAGAGAATCCCTGGTCTCTTGGTCCAGATTCAGTTGAGGGGACAAATCTGTGTAATCCCCGCTCCACTGACTGAGCATGCATAGTTGCAGCGGTCTGAGATGTAAGCATGCAAACGGCACTATGTCCTTTGCCGCTACCATTAAGCCGATTACTTCCATGCACTGAACCACCGAAGGGCGCGGAATGGAATTTAGAACCCGGCAGGAATTTAGAAGCTTTGATAACCTGGACTCCGTCAGGTGAATTTTCATTTCTACAGAATCTATCAGAGTCCCTAGAAAGGAAACTCTTGTGAGTGGGGATAGAGAACTCTTTTCCTCGTTCACTTTCCACCCATGCGACCACAGAAATGCCAGTACTACGTCCGTATGAGACTTGGCAATTTGGAAGTTTGACGCCTGTATCAGGATGTCGTCTAAATAAGGGGCTACTGCTATGCCCCGTGGCCTTAGGACCGCCATAAGTGACCCTAGAACCTTTGTAAAGATTCTTGGGGCTGTAGCTAATCCCAAGGGAAGAGCTACAACTGGTAATGCCTGTCTTAAAAGGCAAACCTGAGAAACCGATGATGATCTTTGTGTATCGGAATGTGAAGATAAGCATCCTTTAGATCCACTGTAGTCATATATTGACCCTCCTGGATCATAGGTAGGATGGTACGAATAGTTTCCATCTTGAATGATGGAACTCTGAGGAATTTGTTTAAGATCTTTAGATCCAAAATTGGTCTGAAGGTTCCCTCTTTTTTGGGAACCACAAACAGATTTGAGTAAAAAGCCTGTCCCTGTTCCTCCTTTGGAACTGGATGGATCACTCCCATAACTAGGAGGACTCGTACACAGTGTAAGAATGCCTCTCTCTTTATCTGGTGTGCAGATAATTGTGAAAGGTGAAATCTCCCTTTTGGGGGGGAAGCTTTGAAGTCCAGAAGATATCCCTGGGATATAATTTCCAACGCCCAGGGATCCTGAACATCTCTTGCCCACGCCTGGGCAAAGAGTGAAAGTCTGCCCCCTACTAGATCCGTTCCCGGATAGGGGGCCGTTCCTTCATGCTGTCTTAGAGGCAGCAGCAGGCTTTTTTACCTGCTTACCTTTTTTCCATGTCAGGTTTGGTCTCCAGACCGTCTTGGATTGAGCAAAAGTTCCCTCTTGTTTATTATTAGAGGAAGTTGATGCCGCACCTGCCTTGAAGTTTTGAAAGGCACGAAAATTAGACTGTTTGGCCCTAGATTTGGACCTGTCCTGAGGAAGGGCATGACCTTTTCCTCCAGTGATATCAGCAATAATCTCCTTCAACCAGGCCCGAATAGGGTCTGCCCCTTGAAGGGAATGTTAAGTAGCTTAGATTTTGAAGTCACGTCAGCTGACCATGATCTAAGCCATAGCGCTCTGCGCGCCTGTATAGCAAAACCAGAATTCTTAGCCGTTAGTTTAGTCAAATGAACAATGGCATCAGAATAAAAGAATTGGCTAGCTTAAGTGCTCTAAGTTTGCCAAGTATGTCATCCAATGGAGTCGCTACCTGTAAAGCCTCTTCCAGAGACTCAAACCAGTACGCCGCAGCAGCAGTGACAGGGGCAATGCATGCAAGGGGCTGTAGGATAAAACCTTGTTGAATAAATATTTTCTTAAGGTAACCTCTAATTTTTTATCCATTGGATCTAAAAAAAAAGCACAACTGTCCTCGACAGGGATAGTAGTACGCTTTACTAGAGTAGAAACTGCTCTCTCCACCTTAGGGACTGTCTGCCATAAGTCCCATGTGGTGGCGTCTATTGGAAACATTTTTCTAAAAATAGGAGGGGAAGAGAACGGCACACCTGGTCTATCCCATTCCTTAGTAATAATTTCTGTAAACCTTTTAGGTATTGGAAAAACATCAGTACACACCGGCACTGCAAAGTATTTATCCAGTCTACACAATTTCTCTGGCACTGCAAGGGTATCACAGTCATTCAGAGCAGCTAAAACCTCCCTAAGCAATAAGCGGAGGTGTTCAAGCTTAAATTTAAATGTAGAAATATTAGAATCAGGTATCTTTCCTGAGTCATTAACATCACCCACTGACTGAAGCTCTCTTTCCTCAGCTTCTACATATTGTGAGGAAGTATCAGACATGGTTCTTAAAGCGTCAGTATGCTCTGCATTGTCTAACCCCAGAGCTATCTCGCTTACCTCTAAGTTCAGGTAGTCTGGCTAATACCGCTGACAGTGTACTATCCATGACTGCCGCCATGTCTTGTAAAGTAAACGCTATGGGCACCCTAGATGTACTTGGCGCCATTTGAGCGTGAGTCCCTTAAGCGGGAGTCAAAGGGTCTGACACGTGGGGAAAGTTAGTCGGCATAACTTCGCCCTCATCAGATTCCTCTGGTGATACATTTTTTAAAGACAGAAAATGATCTTTATTGCATAAAATGAAATAAGTACATTTGGTACACATTCTAAGAGGGGGTTCCACCATGGCTTTTAAACATAATAAACAAGGAGTTTCTTCTATGTCAGACATGTTTATACAGAATAGCAATGAGACTAGCAAGCTTGGAAAACACTTTAAATCAAGTTAACAAGCAAATATAAAAAACGGTACTGTGCCTTTAAGATTAACAAATTGTCAGAATTTGAAAAACAGTGAAAAAATGCAGAAAATCAAATGAAATTTTTACAGTGTGTATAATAGGCTAACAGAGCATTGCACCCACTTGCAAATGGATGATTAACCCCTTAGTTAAAAAAAAACAGATAAAAAAAAACGAAATAGACGTTTTTTAACAGTCACAACCAACTGCCACAGCAAGCTGTGGCCCTACCTTCCCCAATAAACGACTTTGGAAAGCCTTTGGGCCCTTTAGAGATGTCCTATAGCATCCAGAGGGCCTTTGAGGGAAGCTGGATGTCACAGTTTGTAATTTTAACTGCACCAACTGTAGCTTTTATACTACAACAGTGGAAATTGTTTCTAGTCAAAATTTAAGCCAGCCATGTGGAAAAACTAGGCACCAATAAAGTTTTATCACCAAAGCATATATAAAAACGATTAAACATGCCAGTAAACGTTTTATATTGTAAATATTATAAGGGTATTACCCCTGGGAGTAAGCATGATACCAGTCGTTATTAAATCACTGTATTCAGGCTTAACTTACATTAATTCGGTATCAGCAGCATTTTCTAGTGTTTTCCATCCATAGAAAAAATTATAACTGCACATACCTGATAGCAGAATAAACTGCACGCCATTCTCTTGCTGAAGTTACCTCATCTGTGTAATCCCCTCAGACATATGTGAGAACAGCAATGGATCTTAGTTACAACCTGCTAAGATCATAGAAACCTCAAGCAGATTCTTCTTCTATTTACTGCCTGAGACAAAATAGCACAACTCCGGTACTATTTAAAAATAACAAAACTTTTGATTGAAGAAAATAAACTAGCTATATTTAACCACTCTCTCCTACAACGTCCTTGCTTGTTGAGAGTTGCAAGAGAATGACTGGGTATGACAGTTAGGGGAGGAGATATATTACAGCTCTGCTGTGGGTGTCCTCTTGCAACTTCCTGTTGGAAATGAGAATATCCCAAAAGTAATGGATGATCCGTGGACTGGATACACCTTACAAGAGAAACAGTCCTGTTCCTCTCTATAACTGGTGCATGTGTGTGAGTGAGAGGACGTGTGTGTGCGGCAGGAGGTATTCCTCTCTCTAACTGGTGCATGTGTGTGAGTGAGAGGACGTGTGTGTGCGGCAGGAGGTATTCCTCTCTATAACTGGTGCATGTGTGTGAGAGGACGTATTCCTCTCTATAACTGGTGCATGTGTGTGAGTGAGAGGACGTATTCCTCTCTATAACTGGTGCATGTGTGTGAGTGAGAGGACGTATTCCTCTCTATAACTGGTGCATGTGTGTGAGTGAGAGGACGTATTCCTCTCTATAACTGGTGCATGTGTGTGAGTGAGAGGACGTGTGTGTGCGGCAGGAGGTATTCCTCTCTATAACTGGTGCATGTGAGTGAGAGGGGACATACGAGTGTGTGTTTTGCTAGGCAAGTGACGACTTAAAGGGACAGTATACACCAATTTTTATTTAACTACATGTAATAGACACTACTATCAAGAATATGCACTGAGATACAGAAATCCAGTGTAAACCTTTTTAAAAACTTATTATAAGCTCCCAATTTAGCCTGGGACACCCAATGAAAGGGGCCAAGAGCAGAATATCCCCTCTGCTGCATATAAAAAGACCAATTATACAAACAGAAGCAGTCAGATGTCTGTGTACATCAGTATATATCTAAAACTTTGGGGCTTGGATAAGAGTCTGAAAATCAGCACAATGGAATGTAAAAGTGAGCGAAACTGTTCAATGTTACAAAAACACTCCCAGATGGGCTAAATAAATGTATCATCTACAAAACATTTATGCAGTACAATAACCCTTTAATGATTTAACAGAAATCCACTATATATGACTTAGTCTTGTGACCCCCTCATATAAAAGCCCTGAACAAGCAGTCTGTGACATCACTACTAGTTACAGAAAGTGACAACAGCAGCCAAAGGGCACAGAGGTGAATAAAACTCCAGTAACTTAAAATATACTGCAAATAAGCTAGAGCTCAGCACCCCCTAATATCAGCAGCATTATACTGCTCCTCATTTTCACTATACAGTGATGATACACTCACCTCCATGTCCATCATACACCGAGAACATAGCCGTGTCACTGTCCAACTCAGGGATACAGTTGTGAGCATCCTGAAATAAAAAACAAGGTGGTCAGGCCAAAAGCACAAGGAAGAGGAGGAGATCAGGTGTCAGAGACACAGAGCAGGAACAGTGAGAGGGGAGAGATCAGGTGACAGAGACACGGAGCAGGAAAAGTGAAAGGGGAGAGATCAGGTGACTGAGACAAGGTGCAGGAATAGTGAGAGGGGGGAGATCAGGGGACAGACACAAGGTGCAGGAACAGTGAGGGAGAGATCAGGTGACAGACAAGGTGCAGGAACAGTGAGGGAGAGATCAGGTGACAGAGACAAGGTGCAGGAACAGTGAGAGGGGGGAGATCAGGTGACAGACAAGGTGCAGGAACAATGAGGGGGGAGATCAGGTGACAGAGACACAAGGTGCAGGAACAGTGAGAGGGGGGAAATCAGGGGACAGACACAAGGTGCAGGAACACTAAGCAGGAGATCAGGTGACAGAGACACAAGGTGCAGGAACAGTGAGAGGGGGGAGATCAGGTGACAGAGACAAGGTGCAGGAACAATGAGGGAGAGAACAGGTGACAGAGAGACAAGGTGCAGGAACAGTGAGGGAGAGATCAGGTGACAGAGACAAGGTGCCGGAACAGTGAGGGAGAGATCAGGTGACAGAGACACAAGGTGCCGGAACAGTGAGAGGGGGGAGATCAGGTGACAGAGACACAAGGTGCAGGAACAGTGAGGGAGAGATCAGGTGACAGAGACAAGGTGCCGGAACAGTGAGGGAGAGATCAGGTGACAGAGACACAAGGTGCAGGAACAGTGAGAGGGGGGAGATCAGGTGACAGAGACAAGGTGCAGGAACAATGAGGGGGGAGATCAGGTGACAGAAACAAGGTGCAGGAACAGTGAGAGGGGGGAAATCAGGGGACAGACCCAAGGTGCAGGAACAGTGAGGGAGAGATCAGGTGACAGAGACAAAGTGCAGGAACAGTGAGGGAGAGATCAGGTGACAGAGACACAAGGTGCAGGAACAGTGAGAGGGGGGAGATCAGGTGACAGAGACAAGGTGCAGGAACAATGAGGGGGGAGATCAGGTGACAGAAACAAGGTGCAGGAACAGTGAGAGGGGGGAAATCAGGGGACAGACACAAGGTGCAGGAACAGTGAGGGAGAGATCAGGTGACAGTGACAAAGTGCAGGAACAGTGAGGGAGAGATCAGGTGACAGAGACAAAGTGCAGGAACAATGAGGGGGGAGATCAGGTGACAGAAACAAGGTGCAGGAACAGTGAGAGGGGGGAAATCAGGGGACAGACACAAGGTGCAGGAACAGTGAGGGAGAGATCAGGTGACAGTGACAAAGTGCAGGAACAGTGAGGGAGAGATCAGGTGACAGAGACAAAGTGCAGGAACAGTGAGGGAGAGATCAGGTCACAGAGACACAAGGTGCAGGAACAGTGAGTGAGAGATCAGGTGACAGAGACAAAGTGCAGGAACAGTGAGGGAGAGATCAGGTGACAGACACAAGGTGCAGGAACAGTGAGGGAGAGATCAGGTGACAGAGACAAAGTGCGGGAACAGTGAGGGAGAGATCAGGTGACAGACACAAGGTGCGGGAACAGTGAGGGAGAGATCAGGTGACAGAGACAAAGTGCAGGAACAGTGAGGGAGAGATCAGGTCACAGAGACAAGGTGCAGGAACAGTGAGGGAGAGATCAGGTCACAGAGACACAAGGTGCAGGAACAGTGAGTGAGAGATCAGGTGACAGAGACAAGGTGCAGGAACAGTGAGGGAGAGATAAGGTGAAAGACACAAGGTGCAGGAACAGTGAGAGGGAGATCAGGTGACAGACAAGGTGCAGGAACAGTGAGAGGGGGGAGATCAGGTGACAGAGACAAGGTGCAGGAACAATGAGGGGGAGATCAGGTGACAGACACAAGGTGCAGGAACAGTGAGGGGGGAATCAGGGGACAGACACAAGGTGCACGAACAGTGAGGGAGAGATAAGGTGACAGAGACAAGGTGCAGGAACAGTGAGGGAGAGATCAGGTGACAGAGATAAGGTGCAGGAACAGTGAGGGAGAGATCAGGTGACCGACACAAGGTGGAGGAACAGTGAGGGAGAGATCAGGTGACAGACACAAGGTGCAGGAACAGTGAGAGGGGGGGAGATCAGGTGACAGAGACAAAGTGCAGGAACAGTGAGGGAGAGATCAGGTCACAGAGACACAAGGTGCAGGAACAGTGAGTGAGAGATCAGGTGACAGAGAGACAAGGTGCAGGAACAGTGAGGGAGAGATCAGGTGACAGAGACAAGGTGCCGGAACAGTGAGGGAGAGATCAGGTGACAGAGACACAAGGTGCCGGAACAGTGAGAGGGGGGAGATCAGGTGACAGAGACACAAGGTGCAGGAACAGTGAGGGAGAGATCAGGTGACAGAGACAAGGTGCCGGAACAGTGAGGGAGAGATCAGGTGACAGAGACACAAGGTGCAGGAACAGTGAGAGGGGGGAGATCAGGTGACAGAGACAAGGTGCAGGAACAATGAGGGGGGAGATCAGGTGACAGAAACAAGGTGCAGGAACAGTGAGAGGGGGGAAATCAGGGGACAGACCCAAGGTGCAGGAACAGTGAGGGAGAGATCAGGTGACAGAGACAAAGTGCAGGAACAGTGAGGGAGAGATCAGGTGACAGACAAGGTGCAGGAACAGTGAGAGGGAGATCAGGTGACAGACACAAGGTGCAGGAACAGTGAGGGAGAGATCAGGTGACAGAGACAAGGTGCAGGAACAGTGAGAGGGGGGAGATCAGGTGACAGAGACAAGGTGCAGGAACAATGAGGGGGGAGATCAGGTGACAGAAACAAGGTGCAGGAACAGTGAGAGGGGGGAAATCAGGGGACAGACACAAGGTGCAGGAACAGTGAGGGAGAGATCAGGTGACAGTGACAAAGTGCAGGAACAGTGAGGGAGAGATCAGGTGACAGAGACAAAGTGCAGGAACAATGAGGGGGGAGATCAGGTGACAGAAACAAGGTGCAGGAACAGTGAGAGGGGGGAAATCAGGGGACAGACACAAGGTGCAGGAACAGTGAGGGAGAGATCAGGTGACAGAGACAAAGTGCAGGAACAGTGAGGGAGAGATCAGGTGACAGAGACAAAGTGCAGGAACAATGAGGGGGGAGATCAGGTGACAGAAACAAGGTGCAGGAACAGTGAGAGGGGGGAAATCAGGGGACAGACACAAGGTGCAGGAACAGTGAGGGAGAGATCAGGTGACAGAGACAAAGTGCAGGAACAGTGAGGGAGAGATCAGGTGACAGAGACAAAGTGCAGGAACAATGAGGGGGGAGATCAGGTGACAGAAACAAGGTGCAGGAACAGTGAGAGGGGGGAAATCAGGGGACAGACACAAGGTGCAGGAACAGTGAGGGAGAGATCAGGTGACAGTGACAAAGTGCAGGAACAGTGAGGGAGAGATCAGGTGACAGAGACAAGGTGCAGGAACAATGAGGGGGGAGATCAGGTGACAGAAACAAGGTGCAGGAACAGTGAGAGGGGGGAAATCAGGGGACAGACACAAGGTGCAGGAACAGTGAGGGAGAGATCAGGTGACAGTGACAAAGTGCAGGAACAGTGAGGGAGAGATCAGGTGACAGAGACAAAGTGCAGGAACAGTGAGGGAGAGATCAGGTCACAGAGACAAAGTGCAGGAACAGTGAGGGAGAGATCAGGTGACAGTGACAAAGTGCAGGAACAGTGAGGGAGAGATCAGGTGACAGAGACAAAGTGCAGGAACAGTGAGGGAGAGATCAGGTGACAGAGACAAAGTGCAGGAACAGTGAGGGAGAGATCAGGTCACAGAGACACAAGGTGCAGGAACAGTGAGTGAGAGATCAGGTGACAGAGACAAAGTGCAGGAACAGTGAGGGAGAGATCAGGTGACAGACACAAGGTGCAGGAACAGTGAGGGAGAGATCAGGTGACAGAGACAAAGTGCGGGAACAGTGAGGGAGAGATCAGGTGACAGACACAAGGTGCGGGAACAGTGAGGGAGAGATCAGGTGACAGAGACAAAGTGCAGGAACAGTGAGGGAGAGATCAGGTCACAGAGACAAGGTGCAGGAACAGTGAGGGAGAGATCAGGTCACAGAGACACAAGGTGCAGGAACAGTGAGTGAGAGATCAGGTGACAGAGACAAGGTGCAGGAACAGTGAGGGAGAGATAAGGTGAAAGACACAAGGTGCAGGAACAGTGAGAGGGAGATCAGGTGACAGACAAGGTGCAGGAACAGTGAGAGGGGGGAGATCAGGTGACAGAGACAAGGTGCAGGAACAATGAGGGGGAGATCAGGTGACAGACACAAGGTGCAGGAACAGTGAGGGGGGAATCAGGGGACAGACACAAGGTGCACGAACAGTGAGGGAGAGATAAGGTGACAGAGACAAGGTGCAGGAACAGTGAGGGAGAGATCAGGTGACAGAGATAAGGTGCAGGAACAGTGAGGGAGAGATCAGGTGACCGACACAAGGTGGAGGAACAGTGAGGGAGAGATCAGGTGACAGACACAAGGTGCAGGAACAGTGAGAGGGGGGGAGATCAGGTGACAGAGACAAGGTGCAGGAACAGTGAGGGAGAGATCAGGTGACAGACACAAGGTGCAGGAACAGTGAGGGAGAGATCAGGTGACAGACACAAGGTGCAGGAACAGTGAGGGGGAGATCAGGTGACAGACACAAGGTGGAGGAACAGTGAGGGAGAGATCAAGTGACAGAGACAAGGTGCAGGAACAGTGAGGGAGAGATCAAGTGACAGACACAAGGTGCAGGAACAGTGAGAGGGAGATCAGGTAACAGACACAAGGTGGAGGAACAGTGAGGGAGAGATCAAGTGACAGAGACAAGGTGCAGGAACAGTAAAAGGGAGATCAGGTGACAGACACAAGGTGGAGGAACAGTGAGGGAGAGATCAAGTGACAGAGACAAGGTGCAGGAACAGTGAGGGAGAGATCAGGTGACAGACACAAGGTGCAGGAACAGTGAGAGGGGGGAGATCAGGTGACAGAGACAAGGTGCAGGAACAATGAGGGAGAGAACAGGTGACAGACACAAGGTGCAGGAACAGTGAGGGAGAGATCAGGTGACAGAGACACAAGGTGCAGGAACACTAAGCAGGAGATCAGGTGACAGACAAGGTGCAGGAACAGTGAGAGGGGGGAGATCAGGTGACAGAGACAAGGTGCAGGAACAATGAGGGAGAGAACAGGTGACAGAGACACAAGGTGCATGAACAGTGAGAGAGAGATCAGGTGACAGAGACAGAAGGTGCAGGAACAGTGAGGGAGAGATCAGGTGAAAGACACAAGGTGCAGGAACAGTGAGGGAGAGATCAGGTGACAGAGACAAGGTGCAGGAACAGTGAGGGAGAGATCAGGTGACAGAGATAAGGTGCAGAAACAGTGAGAGGGAGATCAGGTGACAGACACAAGGTGGAGGAACAGTGAGGGAGAGATCAAGTGACAGAGACAAGGTGCCGGAACAGTGAGGGAGAGATCAGGTGACAGAGACACAAGTTGCAGGAACAGTGAGGGAGAGATCAAGTGACAGAGACAAGGTGCAGGAACAGTGAGGGAGAGATCAGGTGACAGACACAAGGTGCAGGAACAGTGAGAGGGGGGAGATCAGGTGACAGAGACAAGGTGCAGGAACAATGAGGGAGAGAACAGGTGACAGACACAAGGTGCAGGAACAGTGAGGGAGAGATCAGGTGACAGAGACACAAGGTGCAGGAACACTAAGCAGGAGATCAGGTGACAGACAAGGTGCAGGAACAGTGAGAGGGGGGAGATCAGGTGACAGAGACAAGGTGCAGGAACAATGAGGGAGAGAACAGGTGACAGAGACACAAGGTGCAGGAACAGTGAGAGAGAGATCAGGTGACAGAGACAGAAGGTGCAGGAACAGTGAGGGAGAGATCAGGTGAAAGACACAAGGTGCAGGAACAGTGAGGGAGAGATCAGGTGACAGACAAGGTGCAGAAACAGTGAGAGGGAGATCAGGTGACAGACACAAGGTGGAGGAACAGTGAGGGAGAGATCAAGTGACAGAGACAAGGTGCCGGAACAGTGAGGGAGAGATCAGGTGACAGAGACACAAGTTGCAGGAACAGTGAGGGAGAGATCAGGTGACAGAGACAAGGTGCAGGAACAGTGAGGGAGAGATCAGGTGACAGACAAGGTGCAGGAACAGTGAGAGGGAGATCAGGTGACAGACACAAGGTGCAGGAACAGTGAGGGAGAGATCAGGTGACAGAGACAAGGTGCAGGAACAGTGAGAGGGGGAGAACAGGTGACAGAGACACAAGGTGCAGGAACAGTGAGGGAGAGATCAGGTGACAGAGACAGAAGGTGCAGGAACAGTGAGGGAGAGATCAGGTGAAAGACAAGGTGCAGGAACAGTGAGAGGGAGATCAGGTGACAGAGACAGAAGGTGCAGGAACAGTGAGGGAGAGATCAGGTGAAAGACACAAGGTGCAGGAACAGTGAGGGAGAGATCAGGTGACAGAGACAAGGTGCAGGAACAGTGAGGGAGAGATCAGGTGACAGAGACAAGGTGGAGGAACAGTGAGAGGGAGATCAGGTGACAGAGATAAGGTGCAGGAACAGTGAGAGGGAAATCAGGTGACAGACACAAGGTGCAGGAACAGTGAGGGAGAGATCAGGTGACAGACACAAGGTGCAGGAACAGTGAGGGAGAGATCAGGTGACAGAGACAAGGTGCAGGAACAGCGAGGGAGAGATCAGGTGACAGAGACAAGGTGCAGAAACAGTGAGAGGGAGATCAGGTGACAGACACAAGGTGGAGGAACAGTGAGGGAGAGATCAAGTGACAGAGACAAGGTGCAGGAACAGTGAGGGAGAGATCAAGTGACAGAGACAAGGTGCAGGAACAGTGAGGGAGAGATCAGGTGACAGAGACAGAAGGTGCAGGAACAGTGAGGGAGAGATCAGGTGAAAGACAAGGTGCAGGAACAGTGAGAGGGAGATCAGGTGACAGAGACAGAAGGTGCAGGAACAGTGAGGGAGAGATCAGGTGAAAGACACAAGGTGCAGGAACAGTGAGGGAGAGATCAGGTGACAGAGACAAGGTGGAGGAACAGTGAGAGGGAGATCAGGTGACAGAGATAAGGTGCAGGAACAGTGAGAGGGAAATCAGGTGACAGACACAAGGTGCAGGAACAGTGAGGGAGAGATCAGGTGACAGACAAGGTGCAGGAACAGTGAGGGAGAGATCAGGTGACAGAGACAAGGTGCAGGAACAGCGAGGGAGAGATCAGGTGACAGAGACAAGGTGCAGAAACAGTGAGAGGGAGATCAGGTGACAGACACAAGGTGGAGGAACAGTGAGGGAGAGATCAAGTGACAGAGACAAGGTGCAGGAACAGTGAGGGAGAGATCAAGTGACAGAGACAAGGTGCAGGAACAGTGAGGGAGAGATCAGGTTACAGAGACAAGGTGCCGGAACAGTGAGGGAGAGATCAGGTGACAGAGACACAAGTTGCAGGAACAGTGAGGGAGAGATCAGGTGACAGTGAGAGGGAGATCAGGTGACAGACACAAGGTGCAGGAACAGTGAGAGGGAGATCAGGTGACAGACACAAGGTGCAGGAACAGTGAGAGGGAGATCAGGTGACAGACACAAGGTGCAGGAACAGTGAGGGAGAGATCAGGTGACAGAGACAGAAGGTGCAGGAACAGTGAGGGAGAGATCAGGTGAAAGACAAGGTGCAGGAACAGTGAGAGGGAGATCAGGTGACAGACACAAGGTGGAGGAATAGTGAGAAGGAGGAGATCAGGTGACAGACAAGGTGCAGGAACAGTGAGAGGGGGAGAACAGGTGACAGACACAAGGTGCAGGAACACTAAGCAGGAGATCAGGTGACAGAGACAAGGTGCAGGAACAATGAGGGAGAGAACAGGTGACAGAGACAGAAGGTGCAGGAACAGTGAGAGAGAGATCAGGTGACAGAGACAGAAGGTGCAGGAACAGTGAGGGAGAGATCAGGTGAAAGACACAAGGTGCAGGAACAGTGAGGGAGAGATCAGGTGACAGAGACAAGGTGCAGGAACAGTGAGAGGGGGAGAACAGGTGACAGAGACACAAGGTGCAGGAACAGTGAGGGAGAGATCAGGTGACAGAGACAGAAGGTGCAGGAACAGTAAAAGGGGGGAGAACAGGTGACAGACAAGGTGCAGGAACAGTGAGGGAGAGATCAGGTGACAGAGAAGGTGCAGGAACAGTAAGGGAGAGATCAGGTGACAGACACAAGGTGCAGGAACAGTGAGGGAGAGATCAGGTGAGACACAAGGTGCAGGAACAGTGAGGGAGAGATCAGGTGAGACACAAGGTGCAGGAACAGTGAGAGGGGGGAGATCAGGTGACAGAGACAAGGTGCAGGAACAATGAGGGGGGAGATCAGGTGACAGAAACAAGGTGCAGGAACAGTGAGAGGGGGGAAATCAGGGGACAGACACAAGGTGCAGGAACAGTGAGGGAGAGATCAGGTGACAGTGACAAAGTGCAGGAACAGTGAGGGAGAGATCAGGTGACAGTGACAAAGTGCAGGAACAGTGAGGGAGAGATCAGGTCACAGAGACACAAGGTGCAGGAACAGTGAGAGGGAGATCAGGTGACAGAGACAAGGTGCAGGAACAGTGAGAGGGGGGAGATCAGGTGACAGAGACAAGGTGGAGGAACAGTGAGAGGGAGATCAGGTGACAGAGATAAGGTGCAGGAACAGTGAGAGGGAAAACAGGTGACAGACACAAGGTGGAGGAACAGTGAGAGGGAAATCAGGTGACAGACACAAGGTGGAGGAACAGTGAGAGGGAAATCAGGTGACAGACACAAGGTGCAGGAACAGTGAGAGGGGGGAGATCAGGTGACAGAGACACAAGGTGCAGGAACAGTGAGGGAGAGAGAAGGTGACAGACACAAGGTGCAGGAACAGTGAGTGAGAGAGAAGGTGACAGAGACAAGGTGCAGGAACAGTGAGGGAGAGATCAGGTCACAGAGACACAAGGTGCAGGAACAGTGAGATTGGAGAGATCCGGTGACAGAGACAAGGTGCAGGAACAGTGAGAGGGGGCAGATCAGGTGACAGAGACAAGGTGCAGAAACAGTGAGGGAGAGATCAGGTGACAGACAAGGTGCAGGAACAGTGAGAGGGAGATCAGGTGACAGACAAGGTGCAGGAACAGTGAGAGGGGGGAAATCAGGTGACAGAGACAAGGTGCAGGAACAGTGAGGGAGAGATCAGGTGACAGAGACAAGTTGCAGGAACAGTGAGGTGGGAGATCAGGTGACAGACACAAGGTGCAGGAACAGTGAGAGGGGGGAAATCAGGGGACAGACACAAGGTGCAGGAACAGTGAGATGGGAGAGATCAGGTGAGAGACACAAGGTGCAGGAACAGTGAGGGAGAGATCAGGTGACAGAGACAAGGTGCAGGAACAGTGACAGAGAGATCAGGTGACAGACAAGGTGCAGGAACAGTGAGAGGGAGATCAGGTGACAGACACAAGGTGCAGGAACAGTGAGAGGGGGGAAATCAGGGGACAGACACAAGGTGCAGGAACAGTGAGAGGGGGGAAATCAGGGGACAGACACAAGGTGCAGGAACAGTGAGGGAGAGATCAGGTGACAGAGACACAAGGTGCAGGAACAGTGAGAGGGGGGAAATCACGGGACAGACACAAGGTGCAGGAACAGTGAGGGAGAGATCAGGTGACAGACACAAGGTGCAGGAACAGTAAAAGGGGGGAGAACAGGTGACAGACAATGTGCAGGAACAGTGAGGGAGAGATCAGGTGACAGACAAGGTGCAGGAACAGTAAGGGAGAGATCAGGTGACAGACAAGGTGCAGGAACAGTGAGGGAGAGATCAGGTGACAGACACAAGGTGCAGGAACAGTGAGAGGGAGATCAGGTGACAGAGACAAGGTGCAGGAACAGTGAGAGGGAAATCAGGTGACAGAGACAAGGGGCAGATCAGGTGACAGAGAAAAGGTGCAGGGGCAGATCAGGTGACAGAGAAAAGGTGCAGGAACAGTGAGAGGGGAGAGATCAGGTGACAGAGACAAGGTGCAGGAACAGTGAGAGGGGAGAGATCAGGTGACAGAGACAAGGTGCAGGAACAGTGAGAGGGGAGAGATCAGGTGACAGAGACAAGGTGCAGGAACAGTGAGAGGGAGATCAGGTGACAGACACAAGGTGGAGGAACAGTGACGGAGAGATCAGGTGACAGACACAAGGTGGAGGAACAGTGACGGAGAGATCAGGTGACAGAGACAAGGTGGAGGAATAGTGAGAAGGAGGAGATCAGGTGACAGACAAGGTGTAGGAACAGTGAGAGGGGAGAGATCAGGTGACAGAGACACAAGGTGCAGGAACAGTGAGCAGGAGATCAGGTGACAGACAAGGTGCAGGAACAGTGAGTGAGAGAGAAGGTTACAGACACAAGGTGCAGGAACAGTGAGGGAGAGATCAGGTCACAGAGACACAAGGTGCAGGAACAGTGAGATTGGAGAGATCCGGTGACAGAGACAAGGTGCAGGAACAGTGAGAGGGGGCAGATCAGGTGACAGAGACAAGGTGCAGGAACAGTGAGGGAGAGATCAGGTGACAGACAAGGTGCAGGAACAGTGAGAGGGAGATCAGGTGACAGAGACACAAGGTGCAGGAACAGTGAGGGAGAGATAAGGTGACAGAGACAAGGTGCAGGAACAGTGAGGGAGAGATCAGGTGACAGAGACAAGGTGCAGGAACAGTGAGGGAGAGATCAGGTGACAGAGACAAGTTGCAGGAACAGTGAGGTGGGAGATCAGGTGACAGAGACAAGGTGCAGGAACAGTGAGAGGGGGCAGATCAGGTGACAGAGACAAGGTGCAGGAACAGTGAGAGGGGGGAAATCAGGGGACAGACACAAGGTGCAGGAACAGTGAGATGGGAGAGATCAGGTGAGAGACACAAGGTGCAGGAACAGTGAGGGAGAGATCAGGTGACAGAGACAAGGTGCAGGAACAGTGACGGAGAGATCAGGTGACAGACAAGGTGCAGGAACAGTGAGAGGGAGATCAGGTGACAGACACAAGGTGCAGGAACAGTGAGGGAGAGATCAGGTGACAGAGATAAGGTGCAGGAACAGTGAGGGAGAGATCAGGTGACAGAGACACAAGGTGCAGGAACAGTGAGGGAGAGATAAGGTGACAGAGACAAGGTGCAGGAACAGTGAGGGAGAGATCAGGTGACAGAGACAAGGTGCAGGAACAGTGAGGGAGAGATCAGGTGACAGAGACACAAGGTGCAGGAACAGTGAGGGAGAGATAAGGTGACAGAGACAAGTTGCAGGAACAGTGAGGTGGGAGATCAGGTGACAGAGACAAGGTGCAGGAACAGTGAGAGGGGGCAGATCAGGTGACAGAGACAAGGTGCAGGAACAGTGAGAGGGGGGAAATCAGGGGACAGACACAAGGTGCAGGAACAGTGAGATGGGAGAGATCAGGTGAGAGACACAAGGTGCAGGAACAGTGAGGGAGAGATCAGGTGACAGAGACAAGGTGCAGGAACAGTGAGGGAGAGATCAGGTGACAGAGACAAGGTGCAGGAACAGTGACGGAGAGATCAGGTGACAGAGACAAGGTGCAGGAACAGTGAGAGGGAGATCAGGTGACAGACACAAGGTGCAGGAACAGTGAGGGAGAGATCAGGTGACAGAGATAAGGTGCAGGAACAGTGAGGGAGAGATCAGGTGACAGAGAAAAGGTGCAGGAACAGTGAGAGGGAGATCAGGTGACAGACACAAGGTGGAGGAACAGTGAGAGGGAGATCAGGTGACAGAGACAAGGTGCAGGAACAGTGAGAGGGGGCAGATCAGGTGACAGAGACACAAGGTGCAGGAACAGTGAGGTGGGAGATTAGGTGACAGAGACAAGGTGCAGGAACAGTGAGGGAGAGATCAGGTGACAGAGAAAAGGTGCAGGAACAGTGAGAGGGAGATCAGGTGACAGACACAAGGTGCCGGAACAGTGAGGTGGGAGATCAGGTGACAGAGACATGGTGCAGGAACAGTGAGAGGGGGCAGATCAGGTGACAGAGACAAGGTGCAGGAACAGTGAGAGAGGGGAGAACAGGTGACAGAGACACAAGGTGCAGGAACAGTGAGGTGGGAGATTAGGTGACAGAGACAAGGTGCAGGAACAGTGAGGGAGAGATCTGGTGACAGACAAGGTGCAGGAACAGTGAGGGAGAGATCAGGTGACAGAGACAAGATGCCGGAACAGTGAGAGCGGGGAGATCAGGTGACAGAGACACAAGGTGCAGGAACAGTGAGAGCGGGGAGATCAGGTGACAGAGACAAGGTGCAGGTACAATGAGGGGGGAGATCAGGTGACAGACACAAGGTGCAGGAACAGTGAGAGGGGGGAAATCAGGGGACATACACAAGGTGCAGGAACAGTGAGATGGGAGAGATCAGGTGACAGAGACAAGGTGCAGGAACAGTGAGGGAGAGATCAGGTGACAGGGATAAGGTGCAGGAACAGTGAGGGAGAGATCAGGTCACAGAGACACAAGGTGCAGGAACAGTGAGGGAGAGATCAGGTCACAGAGACACAAGGTGCAGGAACAGTGAGGGAGAGATCAGGTGACAGAGATAAGGTGCAGGAACAGTGAGAGGGGGGAGATCAGGTGACAGACACACAAGGTTCAGGAACAGTGAGGGAGAGATCAGGTGACAGAGACAAGGTGCAGGAACAGTGAGAGGGAGATCAGGTGACAGACACAAGGTGGAGGAACAGTGAGGGAGAGATAAGGTGACAGAGATAAGGTGCAGGAACAGTGAGGGAGAGATCAGGTGAAAGACACAAGGTGCAGGAACAGTGAGAGGGAGATCAGGTGACAGAGACACAAGGTGCAGGAACAGTGAGAGCGGGGAGATCAGGTGACAGACACAAGGTGGAGGAACAGTGAGGGAGAGATCAGGTGAAAGAGATAAGGTGCAGGAACAGTGAGGTGGGAGATTAGGTGACAGAGACAAGGTGCAGGAACAGTGAGAGGGGGCAGAACAGGTGACAGAGACACAAGGTGCAGGAACAGTGAGAGGGGGGAGATCAGGTGACAGAGACACAAGGTGCAGGAACAGTGAGAGGGGGGAGATCAGGTGACAGACAAGGTGGAGGAACAGTGAGAGGGAGATCAGGTGACAGACACAAGGTGGAGGAATAGTGAGGGAGAGATCAGGTGACAGAGACTAGGTGGAGGAACAGTGAGAGGGAGATCAGGTGACAGACAAGGTGCAGGAACAGTGAGGGAGAGATAAGGTGACAGAGACAAGGTGCAGGAACAGAGAGAGGGGGCAGAACAGGTGACAGACAAGGTGCAGGAACAGTGAGGGAGAGATCAGGTGACAGACACAAGGTGCAGGAACAGTGAGGGAGAGATAAGGTGACAGAGACAAAGTGCAGGAACAGTGAGGGAGAGATAAGGTGACAGAGACAAGGTGCAGGAACAGTGAGGGAGAGATAAGGTGACAGAGACAAGGTGCAGGAACAGTGAGGGAGAGATCAGGTGACAGAGATAAGGTGAAGGAACAGTGAGGGAGAGATCAGGTGACAGACACAAGGTGCAGGAACAGTAAGGGAAAGATCAGGTGACAGACACAAGGTGGAGGAACAGTGAGGGAGAGATCAGGTGACAGAGACAAGGTGCAGGAACAGTGAGGTGGGAGATCAGGTGACAGACAAAGTGCATGAACAGTGAGGGAGAGATCAGGTGACAGAGACAAGGTGCAGGAACAGTGAGAGGGGGGAGAACAGGTGACAGACACAAGGTGCAGGAACAGTGAGCAGGAGATCAGGTGACAGACAAGGTGCAGGAACAGTGAGAGGGAGATCAGGTGACTGATACAAGGTGGAGGAACAGTGAGGGAGATCAGGTGACAGATACAAGGTGGAGGAACAGTGAGGGCGAGATCAGGTGACAGACAAGGTGCAGGAACAGTGAGGTGGGAGATCAGGTGACAGACAAGGTGCAGGAACAGTGAGAGGGGAGAGATCAGGTGACAGACACAAGGTGCAGGAACAGTGAGGGAGAGATAAGGTGACAGAGACAAGGTGCAGGAACAGTGAGAGGGGGCAGATCAGGTGACAGACACAAGGTGCAGGAACAGTGAGAGGGAGATCAGGTGACAGACACAAGGTGGAGGAAGAGTGAGGGAGATCAGGTGACAGACACAAGGTGGAGGAACAGTGAGAGGGGGCAGATCAGGTGACAGACACAAGGTGGAGGAAGAGTGAGGGAGATCAGGTGACAGACACAAGGTGGAGGAACAGTGAGGGAGATCAGGTGACAGACACAAGGTGGAGGAACAGTGAGGGAGAGATCAGGTGACAGACACAAGGTGCAGGAACAGTGAGAGGGAGAGGGAGATCAGGTGACAGACAAAAGGTGCAGGAACAGTGAGGGAGAGATCAGGTGAAAGACACAAGGTGCAGGAACAGTGAGAGGGGTTAAATCAGGGGACAGACACAAGGTGCAGGAACAGTGAGATGGGAGAGATCAGGTGACAGACACAAGGTGCAGGAACAGTGAGGGAGAGATCAGGTGACAGAGACAAGGTGCAGGAACAGTGAGAGAGGGGAGATCAGGTGACAGAGACAAGGTGGAGGAACAGTGAGAGGGAGATCAGGTGACAGACAAGGTGCAGGAACAGTGAGGGAGAGATCAGGTGACAGAGACAAGGTGGAGGAACAGTGAGAGGGAGATCAGGTGACAGACAAGGTGCAGGAACAGTGAGGGAGAGATCAGGTGACAGACACAAGGTGCAGGAACAGTGAGAGGGAGATCAGGTGACAGAGATAAGGTGCAGGAACAGTGAGGGAGAGATCAGGTGACAGAGACAAGGTGGAGGAACAGTGAGGGAGAGATCAGGTGAAAGAGATAAGGTGCAGGAACAGTGAGGGAAAGATCAGGTGACAGACACAAGGTGGAGGAACAGTGAGGGAGAGATCAGGTGACAGAGACAAGGTGCAGGAATAGTGAGGTGGGAGATCAGGTGACAGACAAGGTGCAGGAACAGTGAGGGAGAGATCAGGTGACAGAAACAAGGTGCAGGAACAGTGAGAGGGAGATCAGGTGACAGACAAGGTGCAGGAACAGTGAGAGGGAGATCAGGTGACAGACACAAGGTGGAGGAACAGTGAGGGAGATCAGGTGACAGATACAAGGTGGAGGAACAGTGAGGGAGAGATCAGGTGACAGAGACAAGGTGCAGGAACAGTGAGGGAGAGATCAGGTGACAGAGACAAGGTGCAGGAACAGTGAGAGGGGGGAGAACAGGTGACAGACACAAGGTGCAGGAACAGTGAGGTGGGAGATCAGGTGAAAGACAAGGTGCAGGAACAGTGAGGTGGGAGATCAGGTGACAGACACAAGGTGCAGGAACAGTGAGGGAGAGATCAGGTGACAGAGACAAGGTGCAGGAACAGTGAGAGGGGGGAGAACAGGTGACAGACACAAGGTGCAGGAACAGTGAGCGGGAGATCAGGTGACAGACACAAGGTGCAGGAACAGTGAGGGAGAGATCAGGTGACAGAGACAAGGTGCAGGAACAGTGAGGGAGAGATCAGGTGACAGAGACAAGGTGCAGGAACAGTGAGAGGGGGGAGAACAGGTGACAGACACAAGGTGCAGGAACAGTGAGCGGGAGATCAGGTGACAGACACAAGGTGCAGGAACAGTGAGGGAGAGATCAGGTGACAGAGACAAGGTGCAGGAACAGTGAGGGAGAGATCAGGTGACAGAGACAAGGTGCAGGAACAGTGAGAGGGGGGAGAACAGGTGACAGACACAAGGTGCAGGAACAGTGAGCGGGAGATCAGGTGACAGACAAGGTGCAGGAACAGTGAGAGGGAGATCAGGTGACAGACAAGGTGCAGGAACAGTGAGAGGGAGATCAGGTGACAGAGACAAGGTGCAGGAACAGTGAGGGAGAGATCAGGTGACAGAGATAAGGTGCAGGAACAGTGAGAGGGAGATCAGGTGACAGACAAAAGGTGCAGGAACAGTGAGGGAGCGATAAGGTGACAGAGACAAGGTGCAGGAACAGTGAGGGAGAGATCAGGTGACAGAGACAAGGTGGAGGAACAGTGAGGGAAAGATCAGGTGACAGACACAAGGTGGAGGAACAGTGAGGGAGAGATCAGGTGACAGAGACAAGGTGCAGGAACAGTGAGGGAGAGATCAGGTGACAGACAAGGTGCAGGAACAGTGAGGGAGAGATCAGGTGACAGACACAAGGTGCAGGAACAGTGAGGGAGAGATCAGGTGACAGAGACACAAGGTGCAGGAACAGTGAGGGAGAGATCAGGTGACAGAGACACAAGGTGCAGGAACAGTGAGAGGGGGGAGATCAGGTGACAGAGACACAAGGTGCAGGAACAGTGAGGGAGAGATCAGGTGACAGAGACAAGGTGCAGGAACAGTGAGGGAGAGATCAGGTGACAGAGACAAGGTGCAGGAACAGTGAGGGAGAGATCAGGTGACAGAGACAAGGTGCAGGAACAGTGAGGGAGAGATCAGGTGACAGAGACAAGGTGCAGGAACAGTGAGGGAGAGATCAGGTGACAGACACAAGGTGCAGGAACAGTGAGGGAGAGATAAGGTGAAAGACACAAGGTGCCTCTATCTCGGGGGCACTGTCTCACAGGCGCTTACAGGGGGGGGCACTGTCTCACGGGCACTTACAGGGGGGGGCACTGTCTCACGGGCACTTACAGGGGGGGGGCACTGTCTCACGGGCACTTACAGGGGGGGGGCACTGTCTCACGGGCACTTACAGGGGGGGGGGCACTGTCTCACGGGCACTTACAGGGGGGGGGGGGACTGTCTCACGGGCACTTACAGGGGGGGGGCACTGTCTCACGGGCACTTACAGGGGGGGGGCACTGTCTCACGGGCACTTACAGGGGGGGGGCACTGTCTCACGGGCACTTACAGGGGGGGGGCACTGTCTCACGGGAACTTACAGAGGGGGGGCACTGTCTCACGGGAACTTACAGGGGGGGCACTGTCTCACGGGAACTTACAGGGGGGGCACTGTCTCACGGGAACTTACAGGGGGGGCACTGTCTCACGGGAACTTACAGGGGGGGCACTGTCTCACGGGAACTTACAGGGGGGGCACTGTCTCACGGGAACTTACAGGGGGGGCACTGTCTCACGGGAACTTACAGGGGGGGCACTGTCTCACGGGAACTTACAGGGGGGGCACTGTCTCACGGGAACTTACAGGGGGGGCACTGTCTCACGGGAACTTACAGGGGGGGCACTGTCTCACGGGAACTTACAGGGGGGGCACTGTCTCACGGGAACTTACAGGGGGGGGCACTGTCTCACGGGAACTTACAGGGGGGGCACTGTCTCACGGGAACTTACAGGGGGGGCACTGTCTCACGGGAACTTACAGGGGGGGCACTGTCTCACGGGAACTTACAGGGGGGGCACTGTCTCACGGGAACTTACAGGGGGGGCACTGTCTCACGGGAACTTACAGGGGGGGCACTGTCTCACGGGAACTTACAGGGGGGGCACTGTCTCACGGGAACTTACAGGGGGGGCACTGTCTCACGGGAACTTACAGGGGGGGCACTGTCTCACGGGAACTTACAGGGGGGGCACTGTCTCACGGGAACTTACAGGGGGGGCACTGTCTCACGGGAACTTACAGGGGGGGCACTGTCTCACGGGAACTTACAGGGGGGGCACTGTCTCACGGGAACTTACAGGGGGGGCACTGTCTCACGGGAACTTACAGGGGGGGCACTGTCTCACGGGAACTTACAGGGGGGGCACTGTCTCACGGGAACTTACAGGGGGGGCACTGTCTCACGGGAACTTACAGGGGGGGCACTGTCTCACGGGAACTTACAGGGGGGGCACTGTCTCACGGGAACTTACAGGGGGGGCACTGTCTCACGGGAACTTACAGGGGGGGCACTGTCTCACGGGAACTTACAGGGGGGGGCACTGTCTCACGGGAACTTACAGGGGGGGCACTGTCTCACGGGAACTTACAGGGGGGGCACTGTCTCACGGGAACTTACAGGGGGGGCACTGTCTCACGGGAACTTACAGGGGGGGGCACTGTCTCACGGGAACTTACAGGGGGGGCACTGTCTCACGGGAACTTACAGGGGGGGCACTGTCTCACGGGAACTTACAGGGGGGGCACTGTCTCACGGGAACTTACAGGGGGGGGCACTGTCTCACGGGAACTTACAGGGGGGGCACTGTCTCACGGGAACTTACAGGGGGGGCACTGTCTCACGGGAACTTACAGGGGGGGCACTGTCTCACGGGAACTTACAGGGGGGGGCACTGTCTCACGGGAACTTACAGGGGGGGCACTGTCTCACGGGAACTTACAGGGGGGGCACTGTCTCACGGGAACTTACAGGGGGGGCACTGTCTCACGGGAACTTACAGGGGGGGCACTGTCTCACGGGAACTTACAGGGGGGGGCACTGTCTCACGGGAACTTACAGGGGGGGGCACTGTCTCACGGGAACTTACAGGGGGGGGCACTGTCTCACGGGAACTTACAGGGGGGGGCACTGTCTCACGGGAACTTACAGGGGGGGGGCACTGTCTCACGGGAACTTACAGGGGGGGGGCACTGTCTCACGGGAACTTACAGGGGGGGGGCACTGTCTCACGGGAACTTACAGGGGGGGGGCACTGTCGCACGGGAACTTACAGGGGGGGGGCACTGTCTCACGGGAACTTACAGGGGGGGGCACTGTCTCACGGGAACTTACAGGGGGGGCACTGTCTCACGGGAACTTACAGGGGGGGCACTGTCTCACGGGAACTTACAGGGGGGGTACTGTCTCACGGGAACTTACAGGGGGGGGTACTGTCTCACGGGAACTTACAGGGGGGGGTACTGTCTCACGGGAACTTACAGGGGGGGGTACTGTCTCACGGGAACTTACAGGGGGGGGTACTGTCTCACGGGAACTTACAGGGGGGGGGTACTGTCTCACGGGAACTTACAGGGGGGGGCACTGTCTCACGGGAACTTACAGGGGGGGGCACTGTCTCACGGGAACTTACAGGGGGGGGCACTGTCTCACGGGAACTTACAGGGGGGGGCACTGTCTCACGGGAACTTACAGGGGGGGCACTGTCTCACGGGAACTTACAGGGGGGGGCACTGTCTCACGGGAACTTACAGGGGGGGGTACTGTCTCACGGGAACTAACAGGGGGGGGGTACTGTCTCACGGGAACTTACAGGGGGGGTACTGTCTCACGGGAACTAACAGGGGGGGTACTGTCTCACGGGGAACTTACAGAGGGGGTACTGTCTCGCGGGAACTTACAGGGGGGGCACTGTCTCGCGGGAACTTACAGGGGGGGCACTGTCTCGCGGGAACTTACAGGGGGGGCACTGTCTCGCGGGGGAACTTACAGGGGGGGCACTGTCTCGCGGGAACTTACAGGGGGGGGCACTGTCTCGCGGGGAACTTACAGGGGGGGGCACTGTCTCCGCGGGAACTTACAGGGGGGGCACTGTCTCGCGGGAACTTACAGGGGGGGCACTGTCTCGCGGGAACTTACAGGGGGGGGCACTGTCTCGCGGGAACTTACAGGGGGGGCACTGTCTCGCGGGAACTTACAGGGGGGGCACTGTCTCGCGGGAACTTACAGGGGGGGGCACTGTCCTCGCGGGAACTTACAGGGGGGGCACTGTCTCGCGGGAACTTACAGGGGGGCACTGTCTCGCGGGGAACTTACAGGGGGGGCACTGTCTCGCGGGAACTTCAGGGGGGGCACTGTCTCGCGGGAACTTACAGGGGGGGCACTGTCTCGCGGGAACTTACAGGGGGGGCACTGTCTCGCGGGAACTTACAGGGGGGCACTGTCTCGCGGGAACTTACAGGGGGGGGCACTGTCTCGCGGGGAACTTACAGGGGGGGCACTGTCTCGCGGGAACTTACAGGGGGGGCACTGTCTCGCGGGAACTTACAGGGGGGAGGCACTGTCTCGCGGGAACTTACAGGGGGGCACTGTCTCGCGGGGAACTTACAGGGGGGGCACTGTCTCGCGGGAACTTACAGGGGGGGGCACTGTCTCGCGGGAACTTACAGGGGGGGCACTGTCTCGCGGGAACTTACAGGGGGGGCACTGTCCTCGCGGGAACTTACAGGGGGGGCACTGTCTCGCGGGAACTTACAGGGGGGGGCACTGTCTCGCGGGAACTTACAGGGGGGGCACTGTCTCGCGGGAACTTACCAGGGGGGGCACTGTCTCGCGGGAACTTACAGGGGGGGCACTGTCTCGCGGGAACTTACAGGGGGGGCACTGTCCTCGCGGGAACTTACAGGGGGGGCACTGTCTCGCGGGGAACTTACTGGGGGGGCACTGTCTCCGCGGGAACATACAGGGGGGGCACTGTCTCGCGGGAACTTACAGGGGGGGGCACTGTCTCGCGGGGAACTTACAGGGGGGGCACTGTCTCGCTGGGAACTTACAGGGGGGGGGGCACTGTCTCGCGGGAACTTACAGGGGGGGCACCTGTCCTCGCGGGGAACTTACAGGGGGGCCTGCCCGGGACTACAGGGGGGGCACTAGTCTCCGCGGGAACTTACAGGGGGGGGCACTGTCTCGCTGGGAACTTACAGGGGGGGCACTGTCTCGCGGGGAACATACAGGGGGGGGCACTAGTCTCAGCGGGGGAACTTACAGGGGGGCACTGTCTCGGCCGGAACCTTACAGGGGGGGCACTGTCCTCGCGGGAACTTACAGGGGGGGCACTGTCCTCGCGGGAACTTACAGGGGGGCACTGTCTCGCGGGAACATTACAGGGGGGGCACTGTCTCTGCGGGACTTACAAGGGGGGGCACGTGTCTCCGACTCAGGGGGGCACACCCTACTTACAGGGGGGGCACTTGTCTTCGCGGGAACTTACAGGAGGGGGGCACTGTCTCGCAGGGAACTTACAGGGGGGCACTGTCTCGCGGGAACTTACAGGGGGGGCACTGTCTCGCGGGAACTTACAGGGGGGGCACTGTCTCGCGGGAACTTACAGGGGGGGCACTGTCTCGCGGGAACTTACAGGGGGGGCACTGTCTCGCGGGAACTTACAGGGGGGGCACTGTCTCGCGGGAACTTACAGGGGGGGCACTGTCTCGCGGGAACTTACAGGGGGGGCACTGTCTCGCGGGAACTTACAGGGGGGGCACTGTCTCGCGGGAACTTACAGGGGGGGCACTGTCTCGCGGGAACTTACAGGGGGGGCACTGTCTCGCGGGAACTTACAGGGGGGGCACTGTCTCGCGGGAACTTACAGGGGGGGCACTGTCTCGCGGGAACTTACAGGGGGGGCACTGTCTCGCGGGAACTTACAGGGGGGGGCACTGTCTCGCGGGAACTTACAGGGGGGGCACTGTCTCGCGGGAACTTACAGGGGGGGGCACTGTCTCGCGGGAACTTACAGGGGGGGCACTGTCTCGCGGGAACTTACAGGGGGGGCACTGTCTCGCGGGAACTTACAGGGGGGGCACTGTCTCGCGGGAACTTACAGGGGGGGGCACTGTCTCGCGGGAACTTACAGGGGGGGCACTGTCTCGCGGGAACTTACAGGGGGGGCACTGTCTCGCGGGAACTTACAGGGGGGGCACTGTCTCGCGGGAACTTACAGGGGGGGCACTGTCTCGCGGGAACTTACAGGGGGGGCACTGTCTCGCGGGAACTTACAGGGGGGGCACTGTCTCGCGGGAACTTACAGGGGGGGCACTGTCTCGCGGGAACTTACAGGGGGGGCACTGTCTCGCGGGAACTTACAGGGGGGGCACTGTCTCGCGGGAACTTACAGGGGGGGCACTGTCTCGCGGGAACTTACAGGGGGGGGCACTGTCTCGCGGGAACTTACAGGGGGGGCACTGTCTCGCGGGAACTTACAGGGGGGGCACTGTCTCGCGGGAACTTACAGGGGGGGCACTGTCTCGCGGGAACTTACAGGGGGGGCACTGTCTCGCGGGAACTTACAGGGGGGGCACTGTCTCGCGGGAACTTACAGGGGGGGCACTGTCTCGCGGGAACTTACAGGGGGGGGCACTGTCTCGCGGGAACTTACAGGGGGGGCACTGTCTCGCGGGAACTTACAGGGGGGGCACTGTCTCGCGGGAACTTACAGGGGGGGCACTGTCTCGCGGGAACTTACAGGGGGGGCACTGTCTCGCGGGAACTTACAGGGGGGGCACTGTCTCGCGGGAACTTACAGGGGGGGCACTGTCTCGCGGGAACTTACAGGGGGGGCACTGTCTCGCGGGAACTTACAGGGGGGGCACTGTCTCGCGGGAACTTACAGGGGGGGCACTGTCTCGCGGGAACTTACAGGGGGGGGCACTGTCTCGCGGGAACTTACAGGGGGGGGCACTGTCTCGCGGGAACTTACAGGGGGGGCACTGTCTCGCGGGAACTTACAGGGGGGGCACTGTCTCGCGGGAACTTACAGGGGGGGCACTGTCTCGCGGGAACTTACAGGGGGGGCACTGTCTCGCGGGAACTTACAGGGGGGGCACTGTCTCGCGGGAACTTACAGGGGGGGCACTGTCTCGCGGGAACTTACAGGGGGGGCACTGTCTCGCGGGAACTTACAGGGGGGGGCACTGTCTCGCGGGAACTTACAGGGGGGGCACTGTCACGCGGGAACTTACAGGGGGGGGCACTGTCTCGCGGGAACTTACAGGGGGGGCACTGTCTCGCGGGAACTTACAGGGGGGGCACTGTCTCGCGGGAACTTACAGGGGGGGCACTGTCTCGCGGGAACTTACAGGGGGGGCACTGTCTCGCGGGAACTTACAGGGGGGGCACTGTCTCGCGGGAACTTACAGGGGGGGGCACTGTCTCGCGGGAACTTACAGGGGGGGCACTGTCTCGCGGGAACTTACAGGGGGGGCACTGTCTCGCGGGAACTTACAGGGGGGGCACTGTCTCGCGGGAACTTACAGGGGGGGCACTGTCTCGCGGGAACTTACAGGGGGGGCACTGTCTCGCGGGAACTTACAGGGGGGGCACTGTCTCGCGGGAACTTACAGGGGGGGCACTGTCTCGCGGGAACTTACAGGGGGGGCACTGTCTCGCGGGAACTTACAGGGGGGGCACTGTCTCGCGGGAACTTACAGGGGGGGCACTGTCTCGCGGGAACTTACAGGGGGGGCACTGTCTCGCGGGAACTTACAGGGGGGGCACTGTCTCGCGGGAACTTACAGGGGGGGCACTGTCTCGCGGGAACTTACAGGGGGGGCACTGTCTCGCGGGAACTTACAGGGGGGGCACTGTCTCGCGGGAACTTACAGGGGGGGCACTGTCTCGCGGGAACTTACAGGGGGGGGCACTGTCTCGCGGGAACTTACAGGGGGGGCACTGTCTCGCGGGAACTTACAGGGGGGGCACTGTCTCGCGGGAACTTACAGGGGGGGCACTGTCTCGCGGGAACTTACAGGGGGGGCACTGTCTCGCGGGAACTTACAGGGGGGGCACTGTCTCGCGGGAACTTACAGGGGGGGCACTGTCTCGCGGGAACTTACAGGGGGGGGCACTGTCTCGCGGGAACTTACAGGGGGGGCACTGTCTCGCGGGAACTTACAGGGGGGGCACTGTCTCGCGGGAACTTACAGGGGGGGCACTGTCTCGCGGGAACTTACAGGGGGGGCACTGTCTCGCGGGAACTTACAGGGGGGGGCACTGTCTCAGCGGGAACTTACAGGGGGGGCACTGTCTCAGCGGGAACTTACAGGGGGGGCACTGTCTCAGCGGGAACTTACAGGGGGGGCACTGTCTCAGCGGGAACTTACAGGGGGGGCACTGTCTCACGGGAACTTACAGGGGGGGCACTGTCTCAGCGGGAACTTACAGGGGGGGCACTGTCTCAGCGGGAACTTACAGGGGGGGGCACTGTCTCAGCGGGAACTTACAGGGGGGGGCACTGTCTCAGCGGGAACTTACAGGGGGGGCACTGTCTCGACGGGAACTTACAGGGGGGGCACTGTCTCACGGGAACTTACAGGGGGGGCACTGTCTCAGCGGGAACTTACAGGGGGGGCACTGTCTCAGCGGGAACTTACAGGGGGGGCACTGTCTCACGGGAACTTACAGGGGGGGCACTGTCTCACGGGAACTTACAGGGGGGGCACTGTCTCACGGGAACTTACAGGGGGGGGCACTGTCTCACGGGAACTTACAGGGGGGGGCACTGTCTCACGGGAACTTACAGGGGGGGCACTGTCTCACGGGAACTTACAGGGGGGGCACTGTCTCACGGGAACTTACAGGGGGGGCACTGTCTCACGGGAACTTACAGGGGGGGCACTGTCTCACGGGAACTTACAGGGGGGGGCACTGTCTCACGGGAACTTACAGGGGGGGCACTGTCTCACGGGAACTTACAGGGGGGGCACTGTCTCACGGGAACTTACAGGGGGGGGCACTGTCTCACGGGAACTTACAGGGGGGGGCACTGTCTCACGGGAACTTACAGGGGGGGCACTGTCTCACGGGAACTTACAGGGGGGGCACTGTCTCACGGGAACTTACAGGGGGGGGGCACTGTCTCACGGGAACTTACAGGGGGGGCACTGTCTCGCGGGAACTTACAGGGGGGGCACTGTCTCGCGGGAACTTACAGGGGGGGGCACTGTCTCAGCGGGAACTTACAGGGGGGGCACTGTCTCACGGGAACTTACAGGGGGGGCACTGTCTCACGGGAACTTACAGGGGGGGCACTGTCTCAGCGGGAACTTACAGGGGGGGGCACTGTCTCGCGGGAACTTACAGGGGGGGCACTGTCTCACGGGAACTTACAGGGGGGGCACTGTCTCACGGGAACTTACAGGGGGGGCACTGTCTCACGGGAACTTACAGGGGGGGGCACTGTCTCACGGGAACTTACAGGGGGGGCACTGTCTCACGGGAACTTACAGGGGGGGCACTGTCTCACGGGAACTTACAGGGGGGGCACTGTCTCACGGGAACTTACAGGGGGGGCACTGTCTCACGGGAACTTACAGGGGGGGCACTGTCTCACGGGAACTTACAGGGGGGGCACTGTCTCACGGGAACTTACAGGGGGGGGCACTGTCTCACGGGAACTTACAGGGGGGGGCACTGTCTCACGGGAACTTACAGGGGGGGCACTGTCTCACGGGAACTTACAGGGGGGGCACTGTCTCACGGGAACTTACAGGGGGGGCACTGTCTCACGGGAACTTACAGGGGGGGGCACTGTCTCACGGGAACTTACAGGGGGGGGCACTGTCTCACGGGAACTTACAGGGGGGGGCACTGTCTCACGGGAACTTACAGGGGGGGGCACTGTCTCACGGGAACTTACAGGGGGGGGCACTGTCTCACGGGAACTTACAGGGGGGGCACTGTCTCACGGGAACTTACAGGGGGGGCACTGTCTCACGGGAACTTACAGGGGGGGCACTGTCTCACGGGAACTTACAGGGGGGGCACTGTCTCACGGGAACTTACAGGGGGGGCACTGTCTCACGGGAACTTACAGGGGGGGCACTGTCTCACGGGAACTTACAGGGGGGGGCACTGTCTCACGGGAACTTACAGGGGGGGCACTGTCTCACGGGAACTTACAGGGGGGGCACTGTCTCACGGGAACTTACAGGGGGGGGCACTGTCTCACGGGAACTTACAGGGGGGGGCACTGTCTCACGGGAACTTACAGGGGGGGCACTGTCTCACGGGAACTTACAGGGGGGGCACTGTCTCACGGGAACTTACAGGGGGGGGCACTGTCTCACGGGAACTTACAGGGGGGGCACTGTCTCACGGGAACTTACAGGGGGGGCACTGTCTCACGGGAACTTACAGGGGGGGCACTGTCTCACGGGAACTTACAGGGGGGGGCACTGTCTCACGGGAACTTACAGGGGGGGCACTGTCTCACGGGAACTTACAGGGGGGGGCACTGTCTCACGGGAACTTACAGGGGGGGCACTGTCTCACGGGAACTTACAGGGGGGGCACTGTCTCACGGGAACTTACAGGGGGGGCACTGTCTCACGGGAACTTACAGGGGGGGCACTGTCTCACGGGAACTTACAGGGGGGGCACTGTCTCACGGGAACTTACAGGGGGGGCACTGTCTCACGGGAACTTACAGGGGGGGCACTGTCTCACGGGAACTTACAGGGGGGGCACTGTCTCACGGGAACTTACAGGGGGGGCACTGTCTCACGGGAACTTACAGGGGGGGGCACTGTCTCACGGGAACTTACAGGGGGGGCACTGTCTCACGGGAACTTACAGGGGGGGCACTGTCTCACGGGAACTTACAGGGGGGGCACTGTCTCACGGGAACTTACAGGGGGGGCACTGTCTCACGGGAACTTACAGGGGGGGCACTGTCTCACGGGAACTTACAGGGGGGGGCACTGTCTCACGGGAACTTACAGGGGGGGCACTGTCTCACGGGAACTTACAGGGGGGGCACTGTCTCACGGGAACTTACAGGGGGGGCACTGTCTCACGGGAACTTACAGGGGGGGCACTGTCTCACGGGAACTTACAGGGGGGGCACTGTCTCACGGGAACTTACAGGGGGGGGCACTGTCTCACGGGAACTTACAGGGGGGGCACTGTCTCACGGGAACTTACAGGGGGGGCACTGTCTCACGGGAACTTACAGGGGGGGGCACTGTCTCACGGGAACTTACAGGGGGGGCACTGTCTCACGGGAACTTACAGGGGGGGGCACTGTCTCACGGGAACTTACAGGGGGGGCACTGTCTCACGGGAACTTACAGGGGGGGCACTGTCTCACGGGAACTTACAGGGGGGGGCACTGTCTCGCGGGAACTTACAGGGGGGGGGCACTGTCTCGCGGGAACTTACAGGGGGGGGGCACTGTCTCACGGGAACTTACAGGGGGGGGCACTGTCTCACGGGGAACTTACAGGGGGGGGCACTGTCTCACGGGAACTTACAGGGGGGGGGCACTGTCTCACGGGAACTTACAGGGGGGGGCACTGTCTCACGGGAACTTACAGGGGGGGCACTGTCTCACGGGAACTTACAGGGGGGGCACTGTCTCACGGGAACTTACAGGGGGGGGCACTGTCTCACGGGAACTTACAGGGGGGGCACTGTCTCACGGGAACTTACAGGGGGGGCACTGTCTCACGGGAACTTACAGGGGGGGCACTGTCTCACGGGAACTTACAGGGGGGGCACTGTCTCACGGGAACTTACAGGGGGGGCACTGTCTCACGGGAACTTACAGGGGGGGCACTGTCTCACGGGAACTTACAGGGGGGGCACTGTCTCACGGGAACTTACAGGGGGGGGCACTGTCTCACGGGAACTTACAGGGGGGGGCACTGTCTCACGGGAACTTACAGGGGGGGCACTGTCTCACGGGAACTTACAGGGGGGGCACTGTCTCACGGGAACTTACAGGGGGGGGCACTGTCTCACGGGAACTTACAGGGGGGGCACTGTCTCACGGGAACTTACAGGGGGGGCACTGTCTCACGGGAACTTACAGGGGGGGCACTGTCTCACGGGAACTTACAGGGGGGGCACTGTCTCACGGGAACTTACAGGGGGGGCACTGTCTCACGGGAACTTACAGGGGGGGCACTGTCTCACGGGAACTTACAGGGGGGGCACTGTCTCACGGGAACTTACAGGGGGGGGCACTGTCTCACGGGAACTTACAGGGGGGGCACTGTCTCACGGGAACTTACAGGGGGGGCACTGTCTCACGGGAACTTACAGGGGGGGCACTGTCTCACGGGAACTTACAGGGGGGGCACTGTCTCACGGGAACTTACAGGGGGGGCACTGTCTCACGGGAACTTACAGGGGGGGCACTGTCTCACGGGAACTTACAGGGGGGGCACTGTCTCACGGGAACTTACAGGGGGGGCACTGTCTCACGGGAACTTACAGGGGGGGCACTGTCTCACGGGAACTTACAGGGGGGGCACTGTCTCACGGGAACTTACAGGGGGGGCACTGTCTCACGGGAACTTACAGGGGGGGCACTGTCTCACGGGAACTTACAGGGGGGGCACTGTCTCACGGGAACTTACAGGGGGGGCACTGTCTCACGGGAACTTACAGGGGGGGCACTGTCTCACGGGAACTTACAGGGGGGGCACTGTCTCACGGGAACTTACAGGGGGGGCACTGTCTCACGGGAACTTACAGGGGGGGCACTGTCTCACGGGAACTTACAGGGGGGGCACTGTCTCACGGGAACTTACAGGGGGGGCACTGTCTCACGGGAACTTACAGGGGGGGCACTGTCTCACGGGAACTTACAGGGGGGGCACTGTCTCACGGGAACTTACAGGGGGGGCACTGTCTCACGGGAACTTACAGGGGGGGCACTGTCTCACGGGAACTTACAGGGGGGGCACTGTCTCACGGGAACTTACAGGGGGGGGCACTGTCTCACGGGAACTTACAGGGGGGGCACTGTCTCACGGGAACTTACAGGGGGGGCACTGTCTCACGGGAACTTACAGGGGGGGCACTGTCTCACGGGAACTTACAGGGGGGGCACTGTCTCACGGGAACTTACAGGGGGGGCACTGTCTCACGGGAACTTACAGGGGGGGCACTGTCTCACGGGAACTTACAGGGGGGGCACTGTCTCACGGGAACTTACAGGGGGGGCACTGTCTAACGGGAACTTACAGGGGGGGCACTGTCTCACGGGAACTTACAGGGGGGGCACTGTCTCACGGGAACTTACAGGGGGGGGGGCACTGTCTCACGGGAACTTACAGGGGGGGGGGCACTGTCTCACGGGAACTTACAGGGGGGGGCACTGTCTCACGGGAACTTACAGGGGGGGGCACTGTCTCACGGGAACTTACAGGGGGGGGGCACTGTCTCACGGGAACTTACAGGGGGGGGGCACTGTCTCACGGGAACTTACAGGGGGGGGCACTGTCTCACGGGAACTTACAGGGGGGGGCACTGTCTCACGGGAACTTACAGGGGGGGCACTGTCTCACGGGAACTTACAGGGGGGGCACTGTCTCACGGGAACTTACAGGGGGGGCACTGTCTCACGGGAACTTACAGGGGGGGCACTGTCTCACGGGAACTTACAGGGGGGGCACTGTCTCACGGGAACTTACAGGGGGGGCACTGTCTCACGGGAACTTACAGGGGGGGCACTGTCTCACGGGAACTTACAGGGGGGGCACTGTCTCACGGGAACTTACAGGGGGGGCACTGTCTCACGGGAACTTACAGGGGGGGCACTGTCTCACGGGAACTTACAGGGGGGGCACTGTCTCACGGGAACTTACAGGGGGGGCACTGTCTCACGGGAACTTACAGGGGGGGCACTGTCTCACGGGAACTTACAGGGGGGGCACTGTCTCACGGGAACTTACAGGGGGGGCACTGTCTCACGAGAACTTACAGGGGGGGGCACTGTCTCACGGGAACTTACAGGGGGGGCACTGTCTCACGGGAACTTACAGGGGGGGCACTGTCTCACGGGAACTTACAGGGGGGGCACTGTCTCACGGGAACTTACAGGGGGGGCACTGTCTCACGGGAACTTACAGGGGGGGCACTGTCTTACGGGAACTTACAGGGGGGGCACTGTCTCACGGGAACTTACAGGGGGGGCACTGTCTCACGGGAACTTACAGGGGGGGCACTGTCTCACGGGAACTTACAGGGGGGGCACTGTCTCACGGGAACTTACAGGGGGGGCACTGTCTCACGGGAACTTACAGGGGGGGGCACTGTCTCACGGGAACTTACAGGGGGGGGCACTGTCTCACGGGAACTTACAGGGGGGGCACTGTCTCACGGGAACTTACAGGGGGGGCACTGTCTCACGGGAACTTACAGGGGGGGGCACTGTCTCACGGGAACTTACAGGGGGGGGCACTGTCTCACGGGAACTTACAGGGGGGGGCACTGTCTCACGGGAACTTACAGGGGGGGCACTGTCTCACGGGAACTTACAGGGGGGGGCACTGTCTCACGGGAACTTACAGGGGGGGCACTGTCTTACGGGCACTTTTCAGGGGGGGGGGGCACTGTCTCAAGGGCACTTTTCTCGGGGGAGGGGGGCGCACTGTCTCACGGGCACTTTTCTCGGGGGGGGGGGGCGCACTGTCTTACGTGCACTTACCCCGGGGAAGCCTTAAGCTCACGCGCACTTTTCCCGGGGCCCCTGGCTCGCGCACTCACCTCCATAGACACCCTCCAGCCCTGCATGGCCGAGTAGCCGTAGCGCATCTTCCCGTTGCCGCCATCCGCAGAGCACTTCTCGGTGTTCGGTTGAGACAAATAAGCTCCCATGACGGACACGTGCAAATCACAACGGCTCCCGGCGAAACGGCTACACCGGAAACGGAAACTATTAAAGGACCAGAAGACAGAGTGCGCGCATTCCTTCACGTGATCCGCAGCAGAAGCAGCGTCCGCCATCTTTGTTTCTGGCACCTAAAGGCGAACGGGACCAGAAATGTATAAGTAACCATCCAGAGAACGCGCGTTTATCAGATGCACGCGCACTGTAATAATAATAACTGGCCTGTTACTCTAGTGCCCGATACAAACATGGCCGCGCACAGTTTATCGTAAAAAGTCTGAGAATATCGCACGCACATGACGTCATGATTAAACGCTCGTCACCCTGGAAACAAATGACAACAAATCTTTATTATAACATAGGAGCAGGCTGTTCCTTATATACAGTGACAATTTGTGTTTTTATTACAAGCCAGCAGCAGCAGCAATGCACAGTGAAATGTTTAGCCAATCAGCACACAGTTATTATTATTATCAGGTATTTGTAGAGCGCTATAAACACAGGCGGTATACAAGGTAACATTAATAGAGGGCCCTGCGAGATGCAGGTGATCTACAAACGGCTCGTGGGCTCAGGGGATAGCCGTGAGATAGGAGGTTGTAAGCGGCCTGAACAGAAGAGTCTTTAGGGAGCGCTTGAAGAAGAGCGTCAGAGAGTTCTACAAGATGGCAGCCAGGCTGGAGAAGTCGTGTAAACGGGAGTGTGATGAGGTAACAAGAGCGGAGCGAAGGGGGCGGGAGGCAACGAGGCCTATTTATCAAGGCGTCAACTATGCTGCATTCAGCAGCACCAATACGCTCACCTAACATCGCGGCCACGGACCTGAATACGCTTTCCATATTTATCAAAAAAGCCGCACACAAAGTACGGGGCGATGAGCAGCAGACTGTTGTGAACTAGCAGTCATCGATCTCGCTGCTATTCGGCTTTTTCCCAACTTTATTTATATCCTGTCACTAAACACCACCACTATATTAAAAATTTTAACCCCTATCCCGCCGCTCCCGGAGCCCACAGCAACTAATTAAATGTATTAACCCCTATCCCGGAGCCCACAGCAACTAATTAAATGTATTAACCCCTATCCCGGAGCCCACAGCAACTAATTAAATGTATTAACCCCTATCCCGCCGCTCCCGGAGCCCACAGCAACTAATTAAATGTATTAACCCCTATCCCGCCGCCCACAGCAACTAATTAAATGTATTAACCCCTATCCCGCCGCTCCCGGAGCCCACAGCAACTAATTAAATGTATTAACCCCTATCCCGCCGCCCACAGCAACTAATTAAATGTATTAACCCCTATCCCGCCGCTCCCGGAGCCCACAGCAACTAATTAAATGTATTAACCCCTATCCCGCCGCCCACAGCAACTAAATAAATGTATTAACCCCTATCCCGCCGCAAGTAAATAAATGTATTAACCCCTAAACCCCTGGCCTCCCACATCACTACCACTAACTAAACCTATTAACCCCTTAAACCGCCAGCCCCCCACATCGCCATAAACTAAATTAAGCTATTAACCCCTAAACCTAACAACTCGCTAACTTTACATTAAATATTAACTCATCCCTATCTTATAATAAATGTAAACTTACCTTTAGAATTAAATTAAACTATATTAAACTATTAATTAACCTACCCTAACTAGTATACTAAAATAACATTAAACTACAAATTAAATTAACTATCAGCTAGATTACGAGTTTTGCAGTAAGAGCTGCTCGGTACTAACTTGCAAGTTATTGTCACTGCTCACTTCCCTACAGCGCTGTTATTACAGGTTTAAAAAAAAACAGCGTTATTAGGCAAGAAGTGAGCGTAGAGCAAAATTGAGCTCCATACCGCACTCCAATACCAGCGCTGTGGTGAGCTGGTTTTACATACTCGTGCACGATTTCCCCATAGACATCAATGGGGAGAGCCGGCTGAAAAAAAGCCTAACACCTGCAATAAAGGAGCGTAAAGCTCAGTAACGCAGCCCCATTGATTCCTATGGGGAAACAAAATTTATGTTTACACCTAACACCCTAACATGAACCATGAGTCTAAACACCCCTAGTCTGCTGCCCCCGACATCGCCGACACCTACATTACACTTATTAACCCCTAATCTGCTGCCCCCAACATCGCCGACACCTACATAATTTTATTAACCCCTAATCTCCAGCCCCCAATGTCACCGCCACCTACCTACATTTATTAACCCCTAATCTGCCACCCCCAATTTTGCCGCTACTATACTAAAGTTATTAAACCCTAACGCCTAGATTTAGAGTTTGGCGTTAGCCGTCAAAAGCAGCGTTAAGGGGTCCTAACGTTGCTTTTTACCGCCCGCTGGTATTTAGAGTCAGCCAGGAAAGGGTCTACCGCTCACTTCCTTTCCGCAACTCCAGGCTACCGCAGATCCCCTTACGTCAATTGCGTATCCTATCTTTTCTATGGGATTTGCCTAACGCTGGTATTTGGAGTCTTGGAAGAACTAAGCGGTAGAGCCTCTACCGACAAGAGTCCTACCGCCAAAAAAAGTCAGTAGTTAGGAGCTTTATATTCCGGCATTAGCCCATAAAGCTCTTAACTACTGTGCTATAAAGTACACTAACACCCATAAACTACCTATGTACCCCTAAACCTAGCCCCCCCCCCCCCCACATCGCCAACCCTCTAATAAAATTTTTTAACCCCTAATCTGTGGACTGGACACCGCTGCCACCTACATTATCCCTATGAACCCCTAATCTGCTGCCCCTAACATCGCTGACACCTATATTATATTTATTACCCCCTAATCTGCCCCCTCCAACGTCGCCGCTACCTAACTACACTTAATAACCCCTAATCTGCCGACCGGACCTCGCCGCCACTATAATAAATGTATTAACCCCTAAACCGCAGCACTCCCGCCTCGCAAACACTATAATACATTTTATTAACCCCTAATCTGCCCTCCCTAACATCGCCGCCACCTACCTACAATTATTAACCCCTAATCTCCCGCCCGCAACGTCGCCACTACTATAATAAAGTTATTAACCCCTAAACCTAACCCTAACCCCCCCCCCCCCCTAAGTTAGAACAGTTTGTAGCTCAGCTCCACTGTCAGGTGCAGGCCAGAAAGGGTGCTGTAATCCCTTTATAACCACAATGAATCCACAGAAGAAGGCAGCACCTTGCAGTATAAAAGTATCTTTATTTCCACATGCTGGAATAAAACAGTGACGTTTCGGGTAGAGAACCCTTAATCATGATTAAGAGTTCTCTACCCGAAACGTCACTGTTTTATTCCAGCATGTGGAAATAAAGATACTTTTATACTGCAAGGTGCTGCCTTCTTCTGTGGATTCCCCCCCTAAGTTAAATATAATTTTAATTAAACGAAATAATATTCCTATAATTAAATAAATTATTCCTATTTAAAACTAAATACTTACCTAGAAAATAAACCATAATATAGCTACAATATAACTAATAGTTACATTGTAGCTATTTTAGGATTTATATTTATTTTACAGGCAACTTTGTGTTTATTTTAACTAGGTACAATAGCTATTAAATAGTTAATAACTATTTAATAGCTACCTAGTTAAAATAATTACAAAATTACCTGTAAAATAAATCCTAACCTAAGTTACAATTAAACCTAACACTACACTATCAATAAATTAATTAAATAAATTAATTACAATTAGCTAAACTAAAATACAATTAAATAAACTAATCTATAATACAAAAAAAACACTAAATTACAAAAATTTAAAAATATTACAAGAAGTTTACACTAATTACACCTAATCTAAGCCCCATAATAAAATAAAAAAGCCCCCCAAAATAAAAAAATGCCCTACCCTATTCTAAATTACAAAAGTAATCGGCTCTTTTACCAGCCCTTAAAAGGGTTTTTTGCAGGGCATTGCCCAAAAGTAATCAGCTCTTTTACCTGTAAAAAAAAATACACCCCCCAACATTAAAACCCACCACCCACATACCCCTACTCTAACCCACCCAAACCCCCTTAAAAAAACCTAACGCTAACCCCCTGAAGATATCCCTACCTTGAGTCGTCTTCACCAAACCGGGCCGAAATCTTCATCCAAGGTGCGCAGAGGAGGTCCTTCATCAGGTAGAAGTCTTCATCCAGGCGGCGTCTTCAATCTTCATCCATCCGGAGCGGAGCCATCTTCCAAGGAGCCGACGCGGAGCCATCCTCTTCTTCCGGAGTCTTCGTACACAATGACGGTACCTTTAAGTGACGTCATACAAGATGGCGTCCCTTCAATTCCGATTGGCTGATAGGATTCTATCAGCCAATCGGAATTAAGGTCGGAAAAATCTGATTGGCTGATTCAATTAGCCAATCAGATTGAAGTTCAATCCGATTGGCTGATCCAATCAGCCAATCGTATTGAGCTCGCATTCTATTGGCTCTTCCAATCAGCCAATAGAATGCCAATCGGAATTAAAGGTGAAAAAATCATATTGGCTGATCCAATCAGCCAATAGTATTGAGCTCGCATTCTATTGGCTGATCTTTTTCACCTTTAATTCCGATTGGCTGATAGAATTCTATCAGCCAATCGGAATTCAAGGGATGCCATCTTGGATGACGTCATTTAAAGGAGAATTCATTGTTCAAGAAGACGTCGATTGAAGAGGATGCTTCGCGCCGGATGTCTTGAAGATGGACCCGCTCCGCGCCGGATGGATGAGGATAGAAGATGCCATCTTGATGAAGACTTCTGCCTGGTTGGATGAAGACTTCTGCCGCTTCGTTGAGGACTTCTGTCGGCTTCATTGAGGATGGATGTCGGGTCTTCAAAAACTGTAAGTGGATCTTCGGGGAAAAAACAAAAGATGAAAATGAAAAGGTGTAGGAATGATATATGGCAGTAAATACTTACTGCTAGATTACGAGTTGTGCGTTAGGGTAAAAAAGCAGCGTTAAGAGGTCCTATTGCTGCTTTTTTACGCCCGCTGGTATTACGAGTCTTGAAGGTTTAGGGTCACCGCACACTTCTTTGGCCTTACCGCAAGACGACTTCTGTAAACTTCGTAAAGTCTTTTTTCTATGGGACTTCCATAGCGCCGGTATTACAAGTCTGTCCTGGGATGCCAAAAAGTGAGCGGTACACCCTACCCTGTCAAGAGTCCTAACGCATTTAAAAGTCAGTAGTTAAGAGATTTATGGTACAACGCTGTAACATAAAACTCATAACTAAAGTGCTAAAAAGTACACTAACACCCATAAACTACCTATTAACCCCTAAACCGAGGCCGTCCCACATCGCAAATACTAAAAAAATAAATTTAACCCCTAATCTGCTGCTCCAGACACCGCCGCCACCTACACTTTATGTATTAACCCCTAATCTGCTCCTCCCAACATCGCCGACACCTACATTATATTTATTAACCCCTAATCTGCCGCCCCCAATGTCGCCGCCACCTACCTACACTTATTGGCCCCTAATCTGCCGCCCACAACGTCGCCGACACTATAATAAACATATTAACCCCTAAACCGCTGAAACTCCCGCCTCGCAAACATTAGTTAAATAGTATTAACCCCTAATCTGACGTCCCTAACATCGCCGCCACCTACCTACATTTATTAACCCCTAATCTACCGCCCCCAATGTCGCCGCCACTATATTAAAGTTATTAACCCCTAAACCTAAGTCTAACCCTAAACCTAACACCCCCTAACTTAAATATAATTTAAATAAATCTAAAGAAATATTCCTATCATTAACTAAATAATTCATATTTAAAACTAAATACTTACCTGTAAAATAAACCCTAAGATAGCTACAATATAACTAATAGTTACATTGTAGCTAGCTTAGAATTTATTTTTAGTTTACAGGCAAGTTTGTATTTATTTTAACTAGGTACAATAGTTCTTAAATAGTTATTAACTATTTACTAACTACCTAGCTAAAATAAATACAAATTTACCTGTAAAATAAAACCTAACCTAAGTTACACTAACAACTAACACTACACTATAATTAAATAAATTAACTAAATTAAATACAATTACCTAAATTAAATTAGCTAAAGTACAAAAACCCCCACTAAATTACAGAATATAATAAACAAATTACAGAAATTTAAACACCTAATCTAATAGCCTATTAAAATAAAAAAAGCCCCCCCAAAATAAAAAAAAACCCTAGCCTAAACTAAACTACCAATAGCCCTTAAAAGGGCCTTTTGCGGGGCATTGCCCCAAAGTAATCAGCTCTTTTACCTGTAAAAAAAAATACAAACAACCCCCCCAACAGTAAAACCCACCACCCACACAACCAACCCCCCCTAAGCTCCCCATTGCCCTTAAAAGGGCATTTGGATAGGCATTGCCCTTAAAAGGGCAGTTAGCTCTTTTGTCGCCCAAATCCTAATCTAAAAAATAAAACCCACCCAATACACCCTTAAAAAACCTAACACTAACTCCCTGAAGATCGACTTACCAGAAGACGTCTTCATCCAAGTCGGGCGAAGTGGTCCTCCAGACGGGCAGAAGTCTTCATCCAAGCTGGGCAGAAGTGGTCCTCCAGACGGGCAGAAGTCTTCATCCAGACGGCATCTTCTATCTTCATCCTTCCGGTGCAGAGCGGGTCAATCTTCAAAACATCCGACGCGGAGCATCCTCTTCATTCGACGACTAAAACAGAATGAAGGTACCTTTAAGTGACGTCATCCAAGATGGCGTCCCTTAGATTCCGATTGGCTGATAAGATTCTATCAGCCAATCGGAATTAAGGTAGAAAAAATCCTATTGGCTGATGCAATCAGCCAATAGGATTGAGCTCGCATTCTATTGGCTGTTCCAATCAGCCAACAGAATGCAAGCTCAATCCTATTGGCTGATTGAATCAGCCAATAGGATTGAACTTTAATCCTATTGACTGATTGCATCAGCCAATAGGATTTCTTTTACCTTAATTTCCGATTGGCTGATAGAATTCTATCAGCCAATCGGAATCTAAGGGACGCCATCTTGGATGACGTCACTTAAAGGTACCTTCATTCTGTTTTAGTCATCGGATGAAGAGGATGCTCCCCGTCGGATGTCTTGAAAAGGATGCTCCGTGTCGGATGTCTTGAAGATGGACCCGCTTCGCGCCGGAAGGATGAAGATAGAAGATGCCGTCTGGATGAAGACTTCTGCCCATCTGGAGGACCACTTCTGCCCGGCTTGGATGAAGACTTCTGCCGGTCTGGAGGACCACTTCGCCCAGCTTGGATGAAGATGTCTCCCGGTAAGTCGATCTTCAGGGGGTTAGGTTTTTTAAGGGTGTATTGGGTGGGTTTTATTTTTTAGATTAGGGTTTGGGCGGCAAAAGAGCTAACTTCCCTTTTGAGGGCAATGCCCATCCAAATGCCCTTTTCAGGGCAATGGGGAGCTTAGGTTTTTTAGACAGTATTTTATTTGAGGGGTTGGTTGTGTGGGTGGTGGGTTTTACTGTTGGGTGGTTGTTTGTATTTTTTTTTTACAGGTAAAAGAGCTGATTACTTTGGGGCAATGCCCCACAAAAGGCCCTTTTAAGGGTTATTGGTAGTTTAGTTTAGGCTAGGGGTTTTTTTTTATATTGGGGGGGCTTTTTTATTTTAATAGGGCTATTAGATTAGGGGTAATTAGTTTAAATGTCTGTAAATTTGTTTATTATTTTCTGTAATTTAGTGGGGTTTTTTTTACTTTAGTTAATTTAATTTAATTTAGGTAATTGTATTTAATTTAGTTAATTTATTTAATTATAGTGTAGCGTTAGGTGTTATTGTAACTTAGGTTAGGTTTTATTTTACAGGTATATTTGTATTTATTTTAGCTAGGTAGTTAGTAAATAGTTAATAACTATTTAATAACTATTCTACCTAGTTAAAATAAATACAAACCTGCCTGTAAAATAAAAATAAACCCTAAGCTAGATACAATGTAACTATTAGTTATATTGTAGCTATCTTAGGGTTTATTTTATAGGTAAGTATTTAGTTTTAAATAGGAATTATTTAGTTAATGATAGGAATATTTATTTAGATTTATTGAAATTATATTTAAGTTAGGGGGTGTTAGGTTTAGGGTTAGACTTAGGTTTAGGGGTTAATAACTTTAATATAATGGCGGCGACGTTGGGGGTGGCAGATTAGGGGTTACTAAGTGTAGGTAAGTGGCGGCGACATTGGGGGCAGCAGATTAGGGGTAAATATAATGTAGGTATCGGCAATGTTGGGGTCAGCAGATTAGGGGTTAAAAAGTATAATGTTAAAAAGTATAATGTAGGTGTCGGCTATGTCGGGGCGGCAAATTAGGGGTTAATAAGTGTAGGATAAGGGGTGTTTAGACTCTGGGTTCATGTTAGGGTGTTAGGTGTAGACATAAATTTTATTTCCCCATAGGAATCAATGGGGCTGCGTTAAGGAGTTTTATGCTGCTTTTTTGCAGGTGTTAGACTTTTTTTCAGACGGCTCTCCCCGTTGATTTCTATGGGGAAATTGTGCACAAGCACGTTACACCAGTTCACTGCTGACTTAAGCAGCGATGGTATTGGAGTGCGGTAATGGGCAAAATTTTGCTCTACGCTCACTTCTTGTCTTTTAACGATGGGTTTCTGAAAACTCGTAATACCAGCGCTGTAGGTAAGTGAGCGGTGAGTGAAAACTGCTCGTTAGCACCGCACAGCCTCTAATGCAAAACTCGTAATCTAGGTTTTAGTGTCAATCCTGGATACAGTGTCCATGAAGTGGTATAAATCCCAACTAGTGAGGATGAGACTTAAGTGATACCAAGTTCCCCCTCCCATTTAGATATGTATGAGGGTTGCTTTGTCGGAAACGAGCCATGTAGTAGTTTATATATTACGGAGATATGGGATCTATTCAGGGCGGGGGTAGTGCATAGTTTTTCAAAGGGGTACAAGAGTCTGGTCAGATCTTCTGTAAAGGGACTATTTAGTATGGCGTGTCTTAATTGCAGGTAGGGGAACCAGAGATGGAATGGGAGACCCAGGATTTGCGAGAGTTCTAGTTGCGAGCGAACTTGACCATTATTAAGCACCAGGTGGGCTGGGACATTGGAAGGAGAGTTGTTAACTACTGGGATTTGTAGGGCATGCGGTTGTAGTAAAAGGGGGTTATTAAGAATAGGGGTAAGAGGGGATGGTATAGTTGAGATTGGGTTATCTAAGGTTAAGGTTTTATCCCACACCTTTTGTGTGGCTGCCACATAGTAATTGGTGTTAGCTTCTGGAGGTCTGTGCTTGGTTGGAATCCAACACAGGTCTCCCAAATTGTGTCCACCTGCCAGGAAGGATTCCAATTGCACGCAAGGTTTCTCGTGGTGAGAATGCTTCCACGCCGCTATACGCGCTATGTGGGCTACTCTATAGTAGGCTGTGAGGTTTGGGCGCCCAACCCACCATGTTCTCTGTCAAGGTATAAGGTGTTTTTGGTCACTCTAGTGCACTTTTGGGCCCAGATAAAGGAATCAAACAGTTTTTGTTGTTGTATTAAATAAGCGTTTGTAATGCAGGAGCAGTATGTAGGGAATTAGTGTCTAGTTCCACTCAGTCTCACAAGTAACGGGGTTAGAAATAAGATAACCCCTATTCAGTTCATTGACTGAGGGCCCAAAAGGGAAAAAGCAGATTGGTAGTGAAGCAATATTCACTGTATAATATAGTTATGAGAGCAGAATTAGTCACCTTCTTATAATGAAATAGTTGATTCACAGAAGTTAGTATGCAGATATGATACAGTTGGTAAGTTGTGCACAAACATATAGCTGGTGTAAAACGGTTGTTTTATCAAACAATTACCTTCTATTTGAGAGATTACGGTAAACACAGGTAAGTAGCTTGAACAACATTACAACAGTTCAGGTAGGAGATATGACAAGTTTTACCTTGGTCTTTATGCTTGGCACCTGCAGAAGAATAGCGCAGTCTGGTTTTCCTAATCACCACTGTGAAGAGGGAGAGGTGTACCTCTGCAGGGAAGCTTGTGAGAGTGCATCTGACAGGCTGCAGCGCAGGAGGCACGAAGGACGCTTGTGAGATGGTGACACAGCAGGACTGTGGTAGCTTCAGTAGAGGCCGCTGGAGGTTTGCACCGGAAGTGGATGCGTAGTTAGAGGTGAGCTAAATCGGCTCTTTTAGTTCTGAGGGTGAAACTGTAATACTTTACAAACAAGGCAAAAGGTAAATAAGCAGCAGATAGGAGTAAAGATGCCAAACACAGGTTAGTAACATAGTACCAGTAAAAGCACAAAACAGCAAAAAGTAATCCTTAATACTTATTGTAATCCAGGCTTAAGTGGAGAGTAGGGAAGATCCAGAAATCCTACCTACAAACAATCCTAAGCAAGGTGTGGTAGGAAGAAGGAGCCTTATATAGGCAGGTAACTTAAAGGTACAGGCCATAACCATGACAGCGTTAGGGCTGTCTAAGGGAAGGACCTGAAACAGGTACAGAAATTTAGGGATGAGGTTCATTTTAAGCACGTTAACGCAGCCCATCCATGAAAGATGGCCTTGTTTATGCCATTTCTCAAGAGATGTTTGGGATTCTTTTTGTAGTGGGATATAGTTGAGGTCAAACAATTCAGAATGGATAGGGGATAAATCTATACCTAGGTAGCGAATTGTATTAGTTATCTGAAAGGTGGTATGTGTTGTGATAAAACTATTTTCCTCTTCTGTTATATGAAGGGGCATTAGTTTAGATTTCTCCATATTAACAGAGAAATTCAAGACTTTCTTGTAGTCTGCTAGCTCTGTTAGCAGTGCTGGTAGTGAGGTGGGTAAGAAACAGATTGGAAATATGATATCGTCCGCGTAAAGTAGACATTTTTGTTGGGATGGCCCGAAGGATATGCCCTCAATTCCGATGTTATTTCTGACTCCAGTCGCAAGCACTTCTACAGTCAGGGCAAACAATAAGGGAGAAAGGGGACACCCCTGTCTCGTGCCGTTTCTGATAGAGATTTTCTGGGACAAAATGTTGTTAGCGTAAATTCTAGCGGTGGGGCCGTTGTATAATGCTTTTATGCGGGAGATCAAATTAGCCGAGAAGCCAAATTTCGACAGAGTGGCCCAGATTAAGTCCCAGTCCTCTCTGTCGAAGGCCTTTTCCGCGTCAGTGGAGAGTAAAATTAGAGGGGTGTTAGAGGCATTGGCAGAGAGTATGGTTTGCAGGACTCTGATAGTATTATCCTTGGCCTCTCTACCTGGTATAAAACCGACCTGGTCGGTATGAATTAGAGTAGGTAATATACTAGAGCTGCGCATCTTCACTTGTCTCACGATTCGATTCGATTACGATTATCATTGTAACGATTCGATACGATTCGATTCTACGATGCATCGCGATGCATCACGATTACTGCCCATGATTTTCATGATCTTGTTCTATTCCATATTTTATATATATATATATATATATATATATATATTTATATATATATATATATATATAATATATGTGTGTGTGTGTATGTATGTGTATATATATATATATATATATATATATATATATATACACATACACACACACACACACATATATATATATATATATATATATATATATATATAATAATCTTTTAAACAACTGTGTAAGATGGAAGAGCACTTATAAACATAATACTACAATATGCACAGAAATGTATCTGTAGATTTATTTTACAAAGGAAAATATAACCAGCAGCAGTGTACTCACTCAAACATTCTCACGGAGTACATGCAGACATCTGAAACCTGACCCAGAGAGCATTACCAATAGACCTCCTCTCACATGTTCCGGTCAGGAATTTTTATGACACCTATCCTAAAGAGCCGACAGCAGCCTCATGTAAACAGTGAATCTTTTCTTGTATTATAGATTCACTGTTTGCTGTTGCGGTCTCTGCTGCATGTTTCCTCTCTGTCAGATCCCTAGCCCAAACGAGCATTTGAGGGTTTCTATTAGATACAGTAAGTCAAAAGTTTTACAGCAACCCTCAAATGCTCGTTTGGGCTAGGGATCTGACAGAGAGGAAACAGGCAGCAGAGACCACAACAGTAAACAGTGAATCGATAATACAAGAAAAGATTCACTGTTTACATGAGGCTGCTGTCGGCTCTTTAGGATAGGTGTCATAAAAATTCCTGACCGGAACATGTGAGAGGAGGTCTATTGGTAATGCTCTCTGGGTCAGATATCTGCGCAGTGTGCACAGCAAGTCCTGAATCACAGGAGTTCCCTGTCAGACTCGCCTGGCATGTATGGGGTTAATGGTGCCTATCTGGGAGTTGCCTGTTCTATGTCACCTGTCAGTTCGTTTATTTTTTTTATTGCAAGTACTGGGAGTTTGGTTTGCCCTCCCTTCGCTGACTGCTGCTTTATTTAATACTATTGGTATTGGTAGTACTAGCAGTCAGTGCCTATCACTGTTCTACGTTATCAGCAGCTAATTCAGAGGGATTATATGAATTCCTGTGACACTGGCTACCGAGAGTCTCTCTCTGACGAGCACGATATTGCACTACGTAGAACAGTGATAGGCACTGACTGCTAGTACTACCAATACCAATAGTATTAAATAAAGCAGCAGTCAGTGAAGGGAGGGCAAACCAAACTCCCAGTACTTGCAATAAAAAAAATAAACAAACTGACATACAGGGGAGGAGGCGGCTTGGAAAGGCTTATATTGTGGCTCCATAACAACAGTGAAGTTTAAAAACGGAGCAATGAGGAAAACAGGAAACTGACAGTACAAGACTCATTTCCTCACATACCGAATCCCCTGCCCATGACGTCACTGACCCGGAATCGATTAAGAGCCTTCACTGCATCGATGCAGAATCGTTCACTGCTGCATCGTGATGCATCGGTGTGACGATTATTTTTGACAGCCCTATAATATACTATTAATTCTAGTGGCTAGTATTTTCGCATATAGCTTAATATCAATGTTGATCAAAGATATTGGGCGATAATTAGAGACTAATTCAGCATTCTTTACAGGTTTGGGAATAACCAAAATTGTAGCCTCCAATGGAGACTGAGGAAAAGGACAGTCATGGTCTAGGGAGTTGTACATTGTTAGAAGATGGGGGCCCAGGTGGGTCTTAAACAGGTGATAGAATTTAGGAGTGAATCCGTCGGGACCGGGGGCTTTACCTTGAGGGAGGTTCTTAATAGCTATTAGGATTTCTTGTAGAGTGAAAGGCGAGTCCAGGGACTCGCTAATCTCTGCCGTGAGGAAGGGGAGTTGAACGTGAGATAAGTAATTATTGATCATAGTAGCTTTGGAATCAAAATCCTTCATTCGCCTTTTTATGTTCTGGGAGTCGGACCACTTAAAACTAGAAATGAAAAACTCTGCCTCTAAACCATCATGTCAAGCCTATTGACAACCCTGACTTTACTTCAGGCCCTTGCTCCCTGGTCCCATTTAGAAGAGAAAAAAAAAGGTTGAAAAGGTATGTGCATCTCTTTTATATTTTCCCTTTTATCCTCATTCTCTCTTTAGCTCAGTCACTCTTTACCCCCTTTGTACCTATACTAACAACCAAACCCTCTAGGAGGTACTTGTAGGAAAGATGCAATGGGAAGCATACACCTAGATTACAAGTTTTGCGTTAGAGGCTAAGTGGTGCTAACGAGCATTTTTAGCCTCAGAAATGTGAGCGGAGAGCAAAATTTTGCTCCACATCTCACTGTAATACCAGTGCTGCTTACGGTAGCGGTGAGCTGGCTAAACGTGCATGATTTCCCCATAGGAATCAATGGGGCAGAGCCGGCTGAAAAAAAGTCTAACACCTGCAAAAAAGCAGCGTTCAGCTTCTAACGCAGCCCCATTGATTCCTATGGGGAAATATTTTTTATGTCTACACCTAACACCCTAACATGAACCCGAGTCTAAACACCCCTAATCTTACACTTATTAACCTCTAATCTGCTGCCCCCAACATCGCGGACACCTACTTTTTATTTATTAACCCCTACTCTGCCGCCCCCAATGTCGCCACCACCTAACTACACTTATTAACCCTTAATCTGCCGCCCCCAATGTCGCCGCCACTATAATAAATATATTAACCCCTAAATCTAAGTCTAACCCTAACACCCCCCTAACTTAAATATAATTTAAATAAATCTAAATAAAATTACTATTATTAACTAAATAATTACTATTTAAAACTAAATACCTATAAAATAAACCCTACGCTAGCTACAATATAACTAATACTTACATTGTAGCTATCTCAGGGTTTATTTTTATTTTACAGGTTACATTGTATTTATTTTAACTAGGTAGAATAGTTATTAAATAGTTATTAACTATTTAATAACTTCCTAGTTAAAATAAATACAAATATACCTGTAAAATAAATCCTAACCTAAGTTACAATTACACCTAACACTACACTATCATTAAATAAATTACCTAAACTAACTACAGTTAATTACAATTAAATTAAATTAACTAAAGTATGAAAAAAACCCCACTAAATTACAGAAAATAAAATAATTACAAGAAATTTAAACTAATTACACCTAATCTAATCCCCCTAATAAAATAAAAAAGCCCCCCAAAATAATAAAAATCCCTACCCTACACTAAATTACAAATAGCCCTTAAAAGGGCTTTTTGCGGGGCATTGCCCCAAAGTAATCAGCTCTATTACCTGTAAAAAAAATACAATACCCCCCAATATTAAAACCCACCACCCACACACCCAACCCTATTCTAAAACCCACCCAATCGCCCCTTAATAAAACCTAACACTAACCCCTTGAAGATCACCCTACCTTGAGACGTCTTCACCCAACCGGGCAGAAGTGGTCCTCCAGACGGGCAGAAGTGGTCCTCCAGACTGGCAGAAGTCTTCATCCGATCCGGGCAGAAGAGGTCCTCCAAACGGGCAGAAGTCTTCATCCAGGCTGCATCTTCTATCTTCATCCATCCAGAGCGGAGCGGGTCCATCTTCAAGACATCCGACGGGGAGCATCCTCTTCCATCCGATGACTAACACTAAATGACGGTACCTTTAAGTGACGTCATCCAAGATGGCGTCCCTTCAATTCCGATTGGCTGAATTCTATCAGCCAATCGGAATTAAGGTAGAAAAAATCCTATTGGCTGATCCAATCAGCCAATAGGATTGAGCTCGTATTCTATTGGCTGTTCCAATCAGCCAATAGAATGCAAGCTCAATCCTATTGGCTGATTGCATTAACTGCATCACTTAAAGGTACCGTCATTTAGTGTTAGTCATCGGATGAAAGAGGATGCTCCCCGTTGGATGTCTTGAAGATGGACCCACTCCGCTCCGGATGGATGAAGATAGAAGATGCCGCCTGGATGAAGACTTCTGCCCGTCTGGAGGACCTCTTCTGCCCGGATCGGATGAAGACTTCTGGCCGTATGGAGGACCACTTCTGCCCGGTTGGGTGAAGACGTCTCAAGGTAGGGTGATCTTCAAGGGGGTAGTGTTAGGTTTTATTAAGGGGGGATTGGGTGGTGGGTTTTAATGTTGGGGGGTATTGTATTTTTTTTTTACAGGTAAAAGAGCTGATTACTTTGGGGCAATGCCCCGCAAAAAGCCCTTTTAAGGGCTATTTGTAATTTACTATAGGGTAGTGATTTTTATTATTTTGGGGGGCTTTTTATTTTATTAGGGGGATTAGATTAGGTGTAATTAGTTTAAAATTCTTGTAATTATTTTTATTATTTTCTGTAATTTAGTGTTTATTTTTTTTCGTACTTTAGTTTATTTAATTTAATTGTAATTAATTGTAGTTAGTTTAGGTAATTTATTTAATTATAGTGTAGTGTTAGGTGTAATTGTAACTTAGGTTAGGGTTTATTTTACAAGTAAATTTGTACTTATTTTAACTAGGAAGTTATTAAATAGTTAATAACTATTTAATAACTATTGTACCTAGTTAAAATAAATACAAAGTTGCCTGTAAAATAAAAATAAACCCTAAGATAGCTACAATGTAAGTATTAGTTATATTGTAGATAGCTTAGGGTTTATTTTATAGGTAAGTATTTAGTTTTAAATAGGAATAATTTATTTAATTGTAGTAATTTTGTTTCGATTATTTTAAATTATATTTCAGTTAGGGGGGGTTAGACTTAGGTTTAGGGGTTAATACATTTAATATAGTGGCGGCGGGGTCGGCAGATTAGGGGTTAATAAATGTAGGTAGGTGTCGGCGATGTTAGGGACGGCAGATTTGGGGTTAATAAAATTAAACTAGTGTTTGCGATGCGGGAGAGCGGCGGTTTGGCGGTTTAGCGGTTAATATATTTATTACAGTGGCGGCGATGTCTGGTCGGCATATTAGGGGTTAAAAATTTTATTTAACCGTTTGCGATGTGCGAGGGGGTTAGTTTATGGGTGTTAGTGTACTTTTTAGCACTTTAGTTAAGAGTTTTATGTTACGGTGTTAGCCAATAAAACTCTTAACTACTAACTTTTAAATGCGGTACCAGGCTTGACAGGAGAGGGTCTACCGCTCACTTCTTCCAAGACTCGTAATACCGGTGTTAGGCAAATCCCATGGAAAAGATAGGATACGCAATTGACTTAATGGGATTTGCGGTACGCTCGAGTCGCTGAAAAAAAGTGAGTAGTACACTCTCTCCTGCCAGACTCGTAATACCAGTGGGACCTCTCAACGCTGCTTTTTAACCCTAACGCAAGACTCGTAATCTAGCCGATAGTCTTTCCCCGTTCATAACACCAGATCTGCCCTTTTTGCACACTTTCTGCATTCATTCGCCCACTGTGGCATTCAGCATCAGCTGACATCATTTCCTTTGTGGAGGGTACCCCGTTGCTAGATATCCCACACTCCTTGCTCTCACACTCACTCGTGAAGGGATTTAGAGCCCCCTCAGGATAACTCACTAGGGGACTAAGGGCAGTTCTTGCAAAGCTTAGGCCAGATAGTCCACCCCTGTAAGCTCTGTAGGTGTAGCAGGTTCACTATTCACTGTAGCTGCTGGGCCCACACATTCTCTATCCATGGGAGAGTTATAGGGGAAGTCCCATCTACCTCTCCCTGCTATTACTGTAGGGTGGGGTTCAAACACACCCAGGGTCCCATTCTGTCCTACCCTCTCTGAGAGGGCCTCTACACCAGCCGTGCCCTTCACTCCTACTGTTTCAGAGACAGACTGACACATACCTGTCAGCTGTTCTCTTTGCCAACTGCATAACTGAGCCCGACATCCCTCACAAAGAGTGCATTTTACAGGGCGAGCCAGAGAAGAAGCCTCTGCCCCCTGTTCACCACACTCAGGCACCAGACATGTCACATTGGCCACTATACCCCACTCCACATATCCTACCTCTTCCTGGGGTAAAGCAATCCTAGCTCCCAGTGTCCCTTCACTGGGTCCTGAACATTCAATACCTTTCTCCTCCTGTTGGGTTGAAGCACAGAAGGGTACAAACACTGCCCTCTCACATTCCCACACACTACATAAGACATCACATGCTCACAGCAACCTCTAGGGCATCATCCTCTCTCTGCCCCCCACTCTCACTCCTAAGCAGGGGTAACCAAGGTCTCCCACCAGTCTGGCGCATGGCACATGCTGTCATCATTAGACAATGTGCACAGTGAAAAACTTACGGCTAGATTACGAGTTGTGCGTTACGGTAAAAAAGCAGCGTTAAGAGGTCCTAACGCTGCTTTTTACGCACGCTGCTATTACGAGTCTTGAAGGTTTAGGGTCACCGCACACTTCTTATGGGCCTTCCATAGCGCCGGTATTACGAGTCTGTACTGGGAGGCCAAAAAGTGTACACCCTACCCTGTCAAGAATCCTAACGCATTTAAAAGTCAGTAGTTATGAGTTTTATGGTACAACGCCGTAACATAAAACTCATAACTAAAGTGCTAAAAAGTACACTAACACCCATAAACTACATATTAACCCCTAAACCGAGGCCCTCCCGCATCGCAAATACTAAAATAAAAATTTTAACCCCTAATCTGCCGCTCCGGACACCGCCGCCATGTACATTATATTTATGAACCCCTAATCTCCTGACCCAAACATCGCCGACACCTACATTATATTTATTAACCCCTAATCTGCCGCCCCCAATGTCGCCATCACCTACCTACACTTATTAACCCCTAATCTGCCGCCCCCAACATCGCAGCAACTATAACATATTAACCCCTAAACCGCCGCACTCCCGCCTCGCAAATATTAGTTACATTTTATTAACCCATAATCTGCCGTCCCTAACATCGCCGCCACCTACCTACATTTATTAACCCCTAATCTGCCGCCCCCAACGTCGCCGCCACTATATTAAAGTTATTAACCCCTAAACATAAGTCTAACCCTAAACATAACACCCCCTAAATTAAATATAATTTAAATAAATCTAAATAAATATTCCTATCATTAACTAAATTATTCCTATTTGAAACTAAATACTTACCTGTAAAATAAACCCTAAGATAGCTACAATATAACTAATAGTTACATTGTAGCTAGCTTAGAATTTATTTTTATTTTACAGGCAAGTTTGTATTTATTTTAACTAGGTAGAATAGTTATTAAATAGTTATTAACTGTTTACTAACTACCTAGCTAAAATAAAGACAAATTTACCTGTAAAATAAAACCTAACCTAAATTACACGAACACCTAACACTACACTATAATTAAATAAATTAATAAAATTAAATACAATTACCTAAATTAAATTAGCTAAAGTACAAAAAAAACCCCACTAAATTACAGAAAATAATAAAATTACAGAAATTTAAACTAATTACACCTAATCTAATAGCCCTATTAAAATAAAAAAAAAACTAGCCTAAACTAAACTACCAATAGCCCTTAAAAGGGCCTTTTGCGGGGCATTGCCCCAAAGTAATCAGCTCTTTTACCTGTAAAAATAAAAAAATACAAACAACCCCCCCAACAGTAAAACCAACCACCCACTCAAACAACCCCCCAAATAAAATACTATCTTAAAAAACCTAAGCTCCCCATTGCCCTGAAAAGAGCATTTGGATGGGCATTGCCCTTAAAAGGGCAGTTAGCTCTTTTGCCGCCCAAACCCTAATCTAAAAAATAAAACCCACCCAATACACCCTTAAAAAACCTAACACTAACCCCCTGAAGATCGACTTACCGGGAGACGTCTTCATCCAAGCCGGGCGAAGTGGTCCTCCAGACGGCAGAAGTCTTCATCCAAGCCGGGCGAAGTGGTCCTCCAGACGGCAGAAGTCTTCATCCAAGCCGGGCGAAGTGGTCCTCCAGACGGCAGAAGTCTGCATCCAAGCCGGGCGAAGTGGTCCTCCAGATGGGCAGAAGTCTTCATCCAAGCGGGGCAGAAGTGGTCCTCCAGACGGCAGAAGTCTGCATCCAAGCCGGGCGAAGTGGTCCTCCAGATGGGCAGAAGTCTTCATCCAAGCGGGGCAGAAGTGGTCCTCCAGACGGACAGAAGTCTTCATCCAGACGGCATCTTCTATCTTCATCCATCCGGCGTGGAGCGGCTCCATCTTCAAGACATCCGACGCGGAGCATCCTCTTCATCCGACGACTAAAACAGAATGAAGCAGTGACGTGCAGTCATTAGCGGCAGGTGAGGCAGTGCCTCACCTGTCCTAATGACTAAAAACATTTATTTTTAGAATTATTATTATTAAAAAATAAAATAAAAAAAATTGTTTAATTTTTTTCCACCCCCCCCCCCGGTCCGGCATACATGGTATCATCCATGTTGCGTAATAGAAGGTAGGCAATGAGCTGGTCCGCTGCCCTCCATCCATTGCACAAAATGCCTGCCTGAGCCACAACTGAGCCAGCGCCACCCACTGGTGCCTAAAAGCTGAGCCCATTGCTACCCATATGCTCCCATTTGAGGCTGCTCTTCTAGCAGCCTCGGGGAGCCAATCAGCAGCAGTCTTGTCAGTCACGTCACGTGACTGCTGACGAGGCGGAGCAGTGTGCGGAAGTGCTGGAGGGAACCTTGGAGCCCTCAGCCGAGTCACGTGGACAGTGCACTGTGAGAAGCCAGGCTGCTGGAAGGAAGATCCAAGAAGATCCGATGCAATCAGTGGAGTCAAGCAGCCAAGGAGTGAGCCGCACCCGCTGAGGACCGTTACTTGTTGTTGGTATTAGGTAAGTAATCTATTCTACTACACTGTTTATCCTGATGAGCCGGCCACCGCTTGAGAGAGTAAGTTAAGAGAGTAAGTTACACTATGGTACTGTACTGGTGTAATTTTATTTTCTCAACTTTTTTTTTTCAACTTTTTTTTTTCCTTGCGCCCCCCCCGCGGCCCCCCCCCCGGTACATGACAGTTTTAAATCAGAGCATTGCCATGGTAACCTGGGACAACACTCTGATTTCAAACTGTCATTTCCTGCTGAGAGGGAAAGAAGCTGCCTGTGTGTGTGTAATGCAGTTGCCCGGTGCCGTAGTGTGAAGTGCTCAGTCAGACAGTGTCACCATGTCTAGCAGAGCTGCAGATTAAAGGTATGTGCACTGCTCAATTTGCTTGGTAATGGTACACCACTGCTGACTTCAGAACCTGCCTTCCATTTCATCCCCTGTGTCTCCCCCCCACCCCTCCTCCCCTGTGTCTCCCCCCAACCCCCCTCCCCTGTGTCTTTCCCCCCCTCCCCTGTGTCTCCCCCCCTTCCCTGTGTCTCTCCCCCTCCCCTATGTCTCTCCCCCCCTTCCCTATGTCTCTCTCCCCTCCCCTATGTCTCTCCTCTGTATGTTTCTCTCCCCTCTGTCTGTCTCTCTCTCTCCCCTCTGTCTCTCTCTCCCCTCTGTCTCTCTCTCCCCTCTGTCTCTCTCTCTCTCTCCACCCTCTGTCTCTCTCTCTCCCCCTCTGTCTCTCTCTCTCCCCTCTGTCACTCTCTCTCTCCCCTCTCTCTCTCTCTCTCTCCCCCCTCTGTCTCTCCCCTCTGTCTCTCTCTCTCCCCTCTGTCTCTCTCTCTCTCTCCCCTCTCTCTCTCTCTCTCTGTCTCTCTCTCCCCTCTGTCTCTCTCTCTCTCTCCACCCTCTGTCTCTCTCTCTCCCCCTCTGTCTCTCTCTCTCCCCCTCTGTCACTCTCTCTCTCCCCTCTCTCTCTCTCTCTCTCTCTCCCCCCTCTGTCTCTCCCCTCTGTCTCTCTCTCTCCCCTCTGTCTCTCTCTCTCTCTCTCTCTCTCTCCCCTCTGTGTCTTTCTCCCCTCTGTGTCTTTCTCCCCTCTGTGTCTCTCTCCCCTCTGTGTCTCTCTCCCCTCTGTGTGTCTCTCTCTCTCTCTCTCCCCTTTGTCTCTCTCTCTCCCCTCTGTCTCTCTCTCTTTCCCCCCTCTGTCTCTCTCTGTCTCTCTCTCTCCCCCATGTCTCTCTCTCTCCCCCATGTCTCTCTCTCTCTCCATGTCTCTCTCTCTCTCCATGTCTCTCTCTCTCTCCCCCATGTCTCTCTCTCTCTCCCCCATGTCTCTCTCTCTCCCCCCATGTCTCTCTCTCCCCCATGTCTCTCTCTCTCCATGTCTCTCTCTCTCTCCCCCATGTCTCTCTCTCTCTCCCCCATGTCTCTCTCTCTCTCCCCCATGTCTCTCTCTCTCTCCCCCATGTCTCTCTCTCTCTCCCCCATGTCTCTCTCTCTCCCCCCATGTCTCTCTCTCCCCATGTCTCTCTCTCCCCCCTGTCTCTCTCTCTCCCCCTGTCTCTCTCTCTCCCCCTGTCTCTCTCTCTCTCCCCTCTGTCTCTCTCTCCCCTCTGTCTCTCTCTCTCCCCTGTCTCTCTCTCTCTCCCCTCTCTCTCTCTCTCTCTCTCTCTCTCTCTCTATCCCTCCCCCTCTGTCTCTCTATCCCTCCCCTCTGTTTCTCTATCTCTCCCCTCTGTATCTATCTCTCTCCCCTCTGTATCTTTCTCTCTCTCCCCTCTGTCTCTCTCTCTTTCTCCCCTCTGTCTCTCTCTCTTTCTCCCCTCTGTCTCTCTCTCTCTCCCCTCTGTCTCTCTATCCCTCCCCACTGTCTCTCTATCCCTCCCCACTGTCTCTCTATCCCTCCTCTGTGTCTCTCATTCCCCCCCTCTGTCTCTCATTCCCCCCCTCTGTCTCTCTCTCTCTCCCCTCTGTATCTTTCTCCTCTCTGTCTTTTTCTCTCTCCCCTCTGTCTCTCTCTCTCTCCCCTCTGTCTCTCTCTCTCTCTTCCCTCTGTCTCTCATTCCCCCCTCTGTCTTTCTCTATCTCCCCTCTGTCTCTCTCTCTCCCCTCTGTATCTCTCTCTGTCTTTCTCTATCTCCCCTCTGTCTCTCTCTCTCCCCTCTGTATCTCTCTCTGTCTTTCTCTCTCTCCCCTCTGTCTCTCTCTCTCTCTTCCCTCTGTCTCTCATTCCCCCCTCTGTATCTCTCTCCCCTCTGTATCTCTCTCCCCTCTGTCTTTCTCTATCTCCCCTCTGTCTCTCTCTCTCCCCTCTGTATCTCTCTCTCCCCTCTGTATCTCTCTCTGTCTTTCTCTCTCTCCCCTCTGTCTCTCTCTCTCTCTCTCCCCTCTGTCTCTCTCTCTCCCCTCTGTCTCTCTATCCCTCCCCCTCTGTCTCTCTATCCCTCCCCCTCTGTCTCTCATTCCCCCCCTGTCTCTCATTCCCCCCTCTGTCTCTCTCTCCCCTCTGTCTCTCTCTCTCTCTCCCCTCTGTCTCTCTCTCTCTCTCTCCCCTCTGTCTCTCTCTCTCTCTCCCCTCTCTCCCCTCTGTCTCTCTCTCTCTCCCCTCTGTCTCTCTATCCCTCCCCCTCTGTCTCTCTATCCCTCCCCCTCTGTCTCTCATTCCCCCCCTCTGTCTCTCTCTCCCCTCTGTCTTTCTCTCTCTTCCCTCTCTCTCTCTCTCTCTCTCTCTCTCTCTCCCCTCTGTCTCTCTCTCTCTCTCCCCCTCTGTCTCTCTCTCTCTCTCTCTCCCCTCTGTCTCTCTCTCTCTCCCCCTCTGTCTCTCTCTCTCCCCTCTGTCTCTCTCTCTCTTTCCCCCCTCTGTCTCTCTCTCCCCCATGTCTCTCTCTCCCCCATGTCTCTCTCTCTCCCCCATGTCTCTCTCTCTCTCTCCCCCATGTCTCTCTCTCTCCCCAATGTCTCTCTCTCTCTCCCCCATGTATCTCTCTCTCCCCCATGTATCTCTCTCTCCCCCTGTCTCTCTCTCTCCCCCTGTCTCTCTCCCCCCTGTCTCTCTCTCTCCCCCTGTCTCTCTCTCCCCTCTGTCTCTCTCTCCCCCCTCTGTCTCTCTCTCTCCCCTCTTTCTATCTCTCTCTCCCCTCTCTCTCTCTCTCTCTCTCTCTCTCTCCCCTCTGTCTTTCTCTCTATCCCTCCCCCTCTGTCTCTCTATCCCTCCCCCTCTGTCTCTCTATCCCTCCCCTCTGTTTCTCTATCCCTCCCCTCTGTTTCTCTATCCCTCCCCTCTGTCTCTCTCTCTCTCTCTCCCCATGTCTCTCTCTCTCCCCCTGTCTCTCTCTCCCCCCTGTCTCTCTCTCCCCCCTGTCTCTCTCTCTTTCTCCCCCTGTCTCTCTCTCCCCCTGTCTCTCTCTCTCCCCCTGTCTCTCTCTCTCTCCCCTCTGTCTCTCTCTCCCCCCCCTCTGTCTCTCTCTCTCTCCCCTGTCTCTCTCTCTCCCCTGTCTCTCTCTCCCCCCTCTGTCTTTCTCTCTATCCCTCCCCCTCTGTCTCTCTATCCCTCCCCTCTGTTTCTCTATTCCTCCCCTCTGTCTCTCTCTCTCCCCTCTGTATCTATCTCTCTCCCCTCTGTATCTATCTCTCTCCCCTCTGTCTTTCTCTCTCTCCCCTCTGTCTTTCTCTCTCTCCCCTCTGTCTTTCTCTCTCTCCCCTCTGTCTTTCTCTCTCTCCCCTCTGTCTCTCTCTCTCTCCCCTCTGTCTCTCTCTTTCTCCCCTCTGTCTCTCTCTCCCCTCTGTCTCTCTCTTTCTCCCCTCTGTCTCTCTCTCTCCCCTCTGTCTCTCTCTCTCTCCCCCATGTCTCTCTCTCCCCCATGTCTCTCTCTCTCCCCCATGTCTCTCTCTCTCTCTCCCCCATGTCTCTCTCTCTCTCTCCCCCATGTCTCTCTCTCTCTCTCCCCCATGTCTCTCTCTCTCCCCCATGTCTCTCTCTCTCTCCCCCATGTATCTCTCTCTCCCCCATGTATCTCTCTCTCCCCCTGTCTCTCTATCCCTCCCCCTCTGTCTCTCTATCCCTCCCCTCTGTTTCTCTATCCCTCCCCTCTGTTTCTCTATCCCTCCCCTCTGTCTCTCTCTCTCTCCCCATGTCTCTCTCTCTCCCCCTGTCTCTCTCTCCCCCCTGTCTCTCTCTCTTTCTCCCCCTGTCTCTCTCTCCCCCTGTCTCTCTCTCTCCCCCTGTCTCTCTCTCTCTCCCCTCTGTCTCTCTCTCCCCCCTCTGTCTCTCTCTCTCCCCTGTCTCTCTCTCCCCCCTCTGTCTTTCTCTCTATCCCTCCCCCTCTGTCTCTCTATCCCTCCCCTCTGTTTCTCTATTCCTCCCCTCTGTCTCTCTCTCTCCCCTCTGTATCTATCTCTCTCCCCTCTGTCTTTCTCTCTCTCCCCTCTGTCTTTCTCTCTCTCCCCTCTGTCGTTCTCTCTCTCCCCTCTGTCTTTCTCTCTCTCCCCTCTGTCTCTCTCTTTCTCCCCTCTGTCTCTCTCTCCCCTCTGTCTCTCTCTCTCTCCCCTCTGTCTCTCTCTCTCTCCCCCTGTCTCTCTATCCCTCCCCTATGTCTCTCTCTCTCTCCCCTCTGTATCTATCTCTCTCCCCTCTGTCTTTCTCTCTCTCCCCTCTGTCTCTCTCTCTCTCCCCTATGTCTCTCTCTCTCTCTCTCCCCTCTGTCTCTCTCTCTCTCCCCTCTGTCTCTCTATCCCTCCCCCTCTGTCTCTCTATCCCTCCTCTCTGTCTCTCATTCCCCCCCTCTGTCTCTCATTCCCCCCCTCTGTCTCTCTCTCTCCCCTCTGTATCTTTCTCCTCTCTGTCTTTCTCTCTCTCCCCTCTGTCTCTCATTCCCCCCTCTGTCTCTCTCCCCTCTGTATCTCTCTCCCCTCTGTCTCTCTCTCTCCCCTCTGTATCTATCTCTCTCCCCTCTGTCTTTCTCTCTCTCCCCTCTGTCTCTCTCATTCTCCCCTCTGTCTCTCTCTCTCCCCTCTGTCTCTCTATCCCTCCCCCTCCCTCTGTCTCTCTATCCCTCCCCCTCTGTCTCTCATTCCCCCCTCTGTCTCTCATTCCCCCCCTCTGTCTCTCATTCCCCCCCTCTGTCTCTCTCTCCCCTCTGTCTTTCTCTCTCTCCCCTCTCTCTCTCTCTCTCTCTCTCTCTCTCCCCTCTGTCTCTCTCTCTCTCTCTCCCCTCTGTCTCTCTCTCTCTCTCCCCTCTGTCTCTCTCTCTCTCTCCCCTCTGTCTCTCTCTCTCTCCCCTCTCTCTCTCTCCCCTCTGTCTCTCTCTCTCCCCTCTCTCTCTTACCGTATCTCTCTCTCTCCCCCTCTGTCTCTCTATCCCTCCCCCTCTGTCTCTCTATCCCTCCTCCTCTGTATCTCTCCCTTCTGTCTCTCCCTTTCTCCATCCCCCTCTGTCCTGTCTCTCTCTCCCATCTGTCTCTCTCTCTCCCCTCTCTCTCTCTCTCCCTTCTGTCTCTCCCTTTCTCCATCCCCCTCTGTCTCTCTCTCTCCCCCCTCTGTCTCTCTCTCCCCTCTGTCTCTCTATCCCTCCCCCTCTGTCTCTCTATCCCTCCCCTCTGTCTCTCTATCCCTCCTCCTCTGTCTCTCTCTCTCTCCCCTCTGTCTGTCTCTCTCTCTCCCTTCTGTCTCTCCCTTTCTCCATCCCCCTCTGTCTCTCTCTCCCATCTGTCTCTATCTCTCCCCTCTGTCTCTCACTCTCCCCTCTGTCTCTCACTTTCTCCCTCCCCTGTCTCTCCCTTTCTCCCTCCCCCTCTGTCTCTCTCCCCTCTGTCTGTCTCTCTCTCTCCCTCTCTGTGTCTCTCTTTCTCTCTCTCCCCCTCTGTCTCTCTCTCCCCCTCTGTCTCTCTCCCCCCTCTGTCTCTCTCTCCCCTCTGTCTCTCTCTTTCTCTCTCTCCCCCTCTTTCTCTCTCTCCCCTCTGTGTCTCTATTTCTCCCTCTACCCCTCTCTCCCCTCTGTCTCTCTTCTCTCTCCCCTGTCTCTCTATCCCTTCCCCTCTGTCTCTCTATCCCTCCCCCTCTGTCTCTCTCTCTCTCTCACCGCATCTCTCTCTCTCCCCCTCTGTCTCTCTATCCCTCCCCCTCTGTCTCTTTATCCCTCCTCCTCTGTCTCTTTATCCCTCCTCCTCTGTCTCTCTCTCCTCTCTCTCTCTCTCCCTTCTGTCTCTCCCTTTCTCCATCCCCCTCTGTCTCTCTCTCCCCTCTCTCTCTCTCCCTTCTGTCTCTCCCTTTCTCCACCCCCCTCTGTCTCTCTCTCTCCCATCTGTCTCTCTCTCTCCCCTCTCTCTCTCCTCTGTCTCTCTCTCCCCCTCTGTCTCTCTATCCCTCCCCCTCTGTCTCTTTATCCCTCCCCCTCTGTCTCTCTCTCCTCTCTCTCTCTCTTTCTCTCTCTCTCCCTTCTGTCTCTCCCTTTCTCCATCCCCCTCTCTCTCTCTCTCCCATCTGTCTCTCTCTCTCTCCCATCTGTCTCTCTCTTTCCCCTCTCTGTCTCTCTCTCTCTCTATCTCACCGCATCTCTCTCTCTCCCCCTCTGTCTCTCTATCCCTCCCCCTCTGTCTCTTTATCCCTCCCCCTCTGTCTCTCTCTCCCTTCTGTCTCTCCCTTTCTCCATCTCCCTCTGTCTCTCTCTCCCATCTGTCTCTCTCTCTCTCCCATCTGTCTCTCTCTTTCCCCTCTCTGTCTCTCTCTCTCTCTCTCACCACATCTCTCTCTCTCCCCCTCTGTCTCTCTATCCCTCCCCCTCTGTCTCTCTCTCTCTCCCCTCTCTCTCTCTCCCTTTCTCCATCCCCCTCTGTCTCTCTCCCCCATCTGTCTCTCTCTCCCCTCTCTCTCTCTCCCTTCTGTCTCTCCCTTTCTCCATCCCCCTCTGTCTCTTTCTCCCCTGTCTCTCTTCTCTCTCTCTCTCTCTCTCTCTCTCTCTCTCCCCTCTGTCTCTCTATCCCTCCCCCTCTCCCCCTCTGTCTCTCTATCCCTCCCCCTCTGTCTCTTTATCCCTCCTCCTGTCTCTCTCTCCTCTCTCTCTCTCCCTTCTGTCTCTCCCTTTCTCCATCCCCCTCTGTCTCTCTCTCCCATCTGTCTCTCTCTCTCCCATCTGTGTCTCTCTCTCCTCTGTCTCTCTCTCCCCCTCTGTCTCTTTATCCCTCCCCCTCTGTCTCTCTCTCTCCCTTCTGTCTCTCCCTTTCTCCATCCCCCTCTGTCTCTCTCCCCCATCTGTCTCTCTCCCTTTCTCCATCCCCCTCTGTCTCTTTCTCCCATCTGTCTCTCTTCTCTCTCTCTCTCCCCTCTGTCTCTCTATCCCTCCCCCTCTGTCTCTCTATCCCTCCCCCTCTGTCTCTCTATCCCTCCCCCTCTGTCTCTTTATCCCTCCTCCTCTGTCTCTCTCTCATCTCTCTCTCTCTCTCCCTTCTGTCTCTCCCTTTCTCCATCCCCCTCTGTCTCTCTCTCCCATCTCTCTCTCCCATCTGTCTCTCTCTCTCCCCTCTCTCTCTCCCCCTCTGTCTCTCTATCCCTCCCCCTCTGTCTCTTTATCCCTCCCCCTCTGTCTCTCTCTCTCCCATCTCTCTCTCTCCCATCTGTCTCTCTCTCTCCCCTCTCCCTCTCCTCTGTCTCTCTATCCCTCCCCCTCTGTCTCTCTATCCCTCCCCCTCTGTCTCTCTCTCTCCTCTCTCACCCTTCTGTCTCTCCCTTTCTCTATCCCCCTCTGTCTCTTTCTCCCTTCTGTCTCTCTCTCCTCTCTCCCTTTCTCCATCCCCCTCTGTCTCTCTCCCCCATCTGTCTCTCTCTCTCCCCTCTCTCTCTCTCCCTTCTGTCTCTCCCTTTCTCCATCCCCCTCTGTCTCTCTCTCCCCTCTCTCTCTCTCCCTTCTGTCTCTCTCTCTCCCCTCTCTCTCTCCTCTGTCTCTCTCTCCCCCTCTGTCTCTCTATCCCTCCCCCTGTCTCTTTATCCCTCCCCCTCTCTCTCCCCTCTCTCTCTCTCCCTTCTGTCTCTCCCTTTCTCCATCCCCCTCTGTCTCTCTCCCCCATCTGTCTCTCTCTCCCCTCTCTCTCTCTCTCCCTTCTGTCTCTCCCTTTCTCCATCCCCCTCTGTCTCTTTCTCCCATCTGTCTCTCTTCTCTCTCCCCTCTGTCTCTCTATCCCTCCCCCTCTGTCTCTCTATCCCTCCCCCTCTGTCTCTCTCTCTCTCACCGCATCTCTCTCTCTCCCCCTCTGTCTCTTTATCCCTCCTCCTCTGTCTCTCTCTCCTCTCTCTCCCTTCTGTCTCTCCCTTTCTCCATCCCCCTCTGTCTCTCTCTCCCATCTGTCTCTCTCTCTCCCATCTGTCTCTCTCTCTCCCATCTGTCTCGCTCTCCCCCTCTGTCTCTTTATCCCTCCTCCTCTGTCTCTCTCTCATCTCTCTCTCTCCCTTCTGTCTCTCCCTTTCTCCATCCCCCTCTGTCTCTTTCTCCCATCTCTCTCTCTCCCATCTCTCTCTCTCTCCCCTCTCTCTCTCCCCCTCTGTCTCTCTATCCCTCCCCCTCTATCTCTTTATCCCTCCCCCTCTGTCTCTCTCTCCCATCTCTCTCTTTCCCATCTGTCTCTCTCTCTCCCCTCTCCCTCTCCTCTGTCTCTCTATCCCTCCCCCTCTGTCTCTCTATCCCTCCCCCTCTGTCTCTTTATCCCTCCCCCTCTGTCTCTCTCTCTCCTCTCTCTTTCTCTCTCTCCCTTCTGTCTCTCCCTTTCTCCATCCCCCTCTGTCTCTTTCTCCCTTCTGTCTCTCTCTCCTCTCTCCCTTCTGTCTCTCCCTTTCTCCATCCCCCTCTGTCTCTCTCCCCCATCTGTCTCTCTCTCCCCTCTCTCTCTCTCCCTTCTGTCTCTCCCTTTCTCCATCCCCCTCTGTCTCTCTCTCCCCTCTCTCTCTCCCTTTCTCCATCCCCCTCTGTCTCTCTCTCCCCTCTCTCTCTCTCCCTTCTGTCTCTCCCTTTCTCCATCCCCCTCTGTCTCTCTCTCCCATCTGTCTCTCTCTCTCCCCTCTCTCTCTCCTCTGTCTCTCTCTCCCCCTCTGTCTCTCTATCCCTCCCCCTCTGTCTCTTTATCCCTCCCCCTCTGTCTCTCTCTCCCCTCTCTCTCTCTCCCTTCTGTCTCTCCCTTTCTCCATCCCCCTCTGTCTCTCTCCCCCATCTGTCTCTCTCTCCCCTCTCTCTCTCTCCCTTCTGTCTCTCCCTTTCTCCATCCCCCTCTGTCTCTTTCTCCCATCTGTCTCTCTTCTCTCTCCCCTCTGTCTCTCTATCCCTCCCCCTCTGTCTCTCTATCCCTCCCCCTCTGTCTCTCTCTCTCTCACCGCATCTCTCTCTCTCTCCCCCTCTGTCTCTTTATCCCTCCTCCTCTGTCTCTCTATCCTCTCTCTCTCTCCCTTCTGTCTCTCCCTTTCTTCTTCCCCCTCTGTCTCTCTCTCCCATCTGTCTCTCTCTCTCCCATCTGTCTCTCTCTCCCCCTCTGTCTCTCTCTCCCCCTCTGTCTCTCTCTCCCTCCCCCTCTGTCTCTCTCTCTATCTCCCTTCTGTCTCTCCCTTTCTCCATCCCCCTCTGTCTCTCTCCCCCATCTGTCTCTCTCTCTCTCTCTCTCCCTTCTGTCTCTCCCTTTCTCCATCCCCCTCTGTCTCTTTCTCCCATCTGTCTCTCTTCTCTCTCTCTCTCCCCTCTGTCTCTCTATCCCTCCCCCTCTGTCTCTCATCGCATCTCTCTCTCTCCCCCTCTGTCTCTCTATCCCTCCCCCTCTGTCTCTTTATTCCTCCTCCTCTGTCTCTCTCTTCTCTCTCTCTCTTCTGTCTCTCCCTTTCTCCATCCCCCTGTCTCTCTCCCCCATCTGTCTCTCTCCCCCCCTCTCTCCCTTCTGTCTCTCTCTCTCTCTCCCCTCTCTCTCTCCCTTTCTCCATCCCCCTCTGTCTCTTTCTCCCATCTGTCTCTCTCTCTCTCCCCTCTATCTTTCTCTTTCTCCATCCCCCTCTGTCTCTCTCTCCCATCTGTCTCTCTCTCTCCTTTGTCTCTCTCTTTCTCCCTCCCCCTGTCTCTCCCTTTCTCCCTCCTCCTCTGTCTCTCTCTCTCCCCTCTGTCTGTCTCTCTCTCTCCCCTCTGTGTCTCTCTTTCTCTCTCTCCTCCTCTGTCTCTCTCTCCCCTCTGTCTCTCTCTATTCTCTCTCTCTTTCTCCCCTCTGTCTCTCTCTGATTGGAACAGCCAATAGAAAGCAAGCTCAATCCTATTGGCTGACTGGGGGGTTGTTTGCATTTTTTTTTACAGGTAAAAGAGCTGATTACTTTGGGGGGGGGGGCTTTTTTATTTTAATAGGGCTATTAGATTAGGTGTAATTAGTTTAAATTTCTGTAATTTGTTTATTATTTTCTTTAATTTAGTGGTTTTTTTTTGGTACTTTAGCTAATTTAATTTATTTAATTGTATTTAATGTAGGGAATGTATTTAATTGTAGTGTAGTGTTAGGTGTTAGTAACTTAGGGTAGGTTTTATTTTACAGGTCAATTTGTATTTATTTTAGCTAGGTAGTTATTAAATAGTTAATAACTATTTAATAACTATTCTACCTAGTTAAAATAAATACAAACTTGCCTGTAAAATAAAAATAAATCCTAAGATGGCTACAATTTAACTATTACTTATATTGTAGCTATCTTAGGATTTATTTTACAGGTAAGTATTTAGTTTTAATTAGGAATAATTTAGTTAATGATAGGAATATTTATTTAGATTTATTTAAATTATATTTAAGTTAGGGGGTGTTAGGTTTAGGGTTAGACTTAGGTTTAGGGGTTAATAACTTTAATATAGTGGCGGCGACGTTGAGGACGGCAGATTAGGGGTTAATAAGTGTAGGTAGGTGGCGGCGAGATTGGGGGCGGCAGATTAGGGGTTAATAAATATAATGTAGGTGTCGGCGATGTTGGGGGCAGCAGATTAGGGGTTCATAAGTATAATGTAGGTGGCGGCGGTGTCCGGAGTGGCAGATTAGGGGTTAATAAGTGTAAGATTAGGGGTGTTTAGACTCGTGGTTCATGTTAGGGTGTTAGGTGTAGACATAACTTATTTCTCCATAGGAATCAATGGGGTTGCGTTAAGGAGTTTTACGCTGCTTTTTGGCAGGTGTTAGACTTTTTTTCAGCCGGCTCTCCCCGTTGATTGCTATGGGGAAATCGTGCACGAGCACGTTACACCAGCTCTCCGCTAACTTAAGCAACGCTGGTATTGGAGTGCGGTAATAAGCTAAATTTTGCTCAACGCTCACTCACAGGTAAGTGAGTGGTGAGGGAAAACTGCTCTTTAGCACCGCACAGCCTCTAATGCAAAACTCGTAATCTAGGTGATAGCTTCTCTCATGTCTTCTACGATCTCTGATGCATTGTTTGCTTTTCCAATGTTGCAGGGCAAACGTAAGAGGAAAGCCAGACATTCAGTAAGCGAGGTTTCTGACACAATTGTTGCAATTTCGGAGGTATCCTTGCAAAAACCCAAAGAGGAGGGTACTGCTGTAGCATCTGAAGGGGAAATTTCAGATTCAGAAAGTCTATTATCTCTGACAGACACGGAGGAGGTATCTTTTAGGTTTAAACTAGAACACCTTCATCTGTTACTTAGGGAGGTTTTAGTTACCTTGGACGACAGTGACTCCACAGTAGTGGTTGTCCCTAAGAAGTCTAGTAAACTAAACAGATATTTCAAGGTTCCTTCCTACATAGACGTATTTCCAGTTCCTCAACGAGCTTCTGAGAACATTGCTAAGGAGTGGGAGAGACCGGGCATACCTTTTTCTCCCTCTACTATTTTTAAGAAGATGTTTCCCATAGCCGACTCTATCAAAGAGGCTTGGCAAACAGTACCTAAGGTGGAAGGGGCCGTTTCCACCTTAGCTAAGAGAACTACTATTCCCATAGAGGATAGTTGTGCCTTCAAAGATCATATGGACAAAAAGTTAGAGGGTTTACTCAAAAAAACATATGTACACCAGGGCCTGCAATGGCAACCAGCTGTGTGCATTGCTACCGTCACTAGTGCGGCGGCGTATTGGTTTGATGCACTGTCTGAGGTTCTCAGGACAGAAACTTATTTGCATGAGATCCAGTATAGGATAAATGCTCTTAAACTAGCTATTGCTTTTATTACAGACGCTTCCCTTCAGGTTATCAAGCTGGGAGCTAAGATTTCGGGGTTCTCTATTCTAGCTCGCAGAGCCTTATGGTTAAAACCTTGGTCTGCAGACGTTTCCTCTAAGTCTAAACTTTTAGCTATTGCTTACAAGGGGAAAACCTTGTTAGGACCTGGCCTAACGGAAATTATCTCTGATATCACGGGAGGTAAGGGTCATCTTCTCTCTCAAGATAAAAGAAACAAACAGAAGAGACAAGAGTAATTTTTTCAAGGGAAATTCTTCCTCTTCCTCCTCTAAGCAGGAACAACCTAAACCTGCATGGAGACCCAACCAGTCTTGGAATAAGGGAAAACAATCCAAGAAGCCTACTATTGAATTTAAGACAACATGAAGGGCATACCCCCGATCCGGGACTGGATCTGGTAGGGGGCAGACATTCCTTCTTTGCTCAGGCTTGGGTTCGGGACGTTCAGGATCCCTGGGCAATAGAAATAGTGTCCCAGGGATACAAACTAGAGTAAAAAAAATTTCCTCCCAGAGGCAGGTTTCTGCTTTCAAGATTATTTGCAAACCAGACAAAGAGAGGGGCATTCTTACACTGCGCAGGAGACCTCTCACCCTGGGAGTGATTGTTCCCGTTCCAGTACAGGGTCAGGGTTTTTATTCCAATCTGTTCGTGGTTCCCAAAAAGGAGGGAGACTTCAGACCAATTTTAGACCTCAAAAGTCTAAACAAATTTCTCAGGGTACCGTCCTTCAAGATGGAAACTATTCGTTCCATTCTTCCCTTGATCCAGGATGGTCAGTTTATGTCAACAGTGGATTTAAAGGATGCGTACCTACATGTTCCTATTCACAGGGATCATCACAAGTTCCTAAGGTTTGCCTTCCTGGACAAACACTTCCAGTTCTTGACTCTTCCTTTCGGTCTTGCCACAGCTCCCAGAATTTTCACAAAGGTTCTGGGATCGCTGTTGGTGGTGCTTCGGTCACGGGGCATTGCAGTGGCACCCTATCTGGACAACATCCTAGTCCAGGCGCCATCCCTTCAACAGGCAAGATACCACACCGACATGGTGTTATCTTTTCTGCGATCTCATGGGTGGAAGGTAAATTTGGAAAAGAGTTCCTTGGTTCCAAACACTTACAAGGGTAACCATAATAGATTCCCTGTCTATGAAGATTTTTCTGACAGAAGTCAGGAAATCAAAGATTATCGATACTTGCCTAGCCCTTCAGTCTATTCCTCGGCCGTCAGTGGCTTAGTGTATGGAGGTAATCGGGCTGATGTTGGCGGCAATGGACATCATCCCGTTTGCTCGGTTCCACCCCATACCTCTGCAGTTAAGCATGCTCAGGCAGTGGAACGGAGATTATGCGGACTTGTCTCCTCGAATAATTCTGAAACAGGAGACAAGGGATTCTCTTTAATGGTGGTTGTCTCTGGATCCCAGGGAACCTGCTTTCGCAGACCATCTTGGGTGATTGTGACAACAGACGCCAGTCTTCTAGGGTGGGGAGCAGTCTGGGGCTCCCTAAAAGCTCAGGGAGTTTGGACTCATTCAGAGTCTGTTCACCCTATAAATATTCTAGAGCTGAGATCGATCTTGAATGCCCTTCTGGCTTGGCCGCAATTAGCCTCGGTTCGGTTTATCAGGTTCCAGTTGGACAACATAACTTCAATGGCTTACATCAATCATCAGGGAGGAACGAGGAATTCCTTAGCGATGACAGAGGTAACCAAAATAATCCAGTGGGCGGAAGCCCATTCTTTTTGCCTATCGGCGTTACATATCCCAGGGGTGGACAACTGGGAGGCGGATTTCCTGAGCAGGCAGACCTTTCATCCGGGGGAGTGGGAACTCCATCTGGAAGTGTTTTCCAGCCTGATTCTCAAGTGGGGTCAGCCGGAATTGGATCTTATGGCATCCCGACAGAATGCCAAGCTTTCAAGATACGGGTCGAGGTCCAGGGACCCCCAGGCGGAGCTGATAGATGCTCTGGCGGTCCCTTGGACCTTCACTCTAGCATACCTATTCCCTCCGTTTGCTCTTCATCCTCGGGTCATTGCTCAAATCAAACAGGAGAGGGCATCAGTGATTTTCATAGCTCCGGCTTGGCCTCACAGGATTTGGTATGCAGATCTGGTGATGTCATCTCTGCCACCTTGGAGACTTCTGTTGAGGAAGGACCTTCTAATTCAGGGGTCCTTCACCAAAATCTAGTTTCTCTGAAGCTGACTGCTTGGAGATTGAACGCTTAATTTTATCCAAGCGGGGGTTTTCTGACTCGGTCATAGAGACCATGATTCAGGCTCGTAAGCCTGTAACTAGAAGAATTTACCATAAGATTTGGCGTAAATATCTCTATTGGTGTGAATCTAAGGGCTACTCATGGAGTAGAGTTAGGACTCCTAGAATTTTGTCTTTTCTCCAAGAGGGTTTGGAGAAGGGATTATTGACAAGTTCCCTAAAAGGTCAAATCTCGGCCTTATCTATCTTGTTACACAAACGGCATTGCAGTATGAATCTCCTTATCTTATTTTTCATTCAGATAAGGTAGTTTTACGTACTAAGTTAGGATTTCTTCCTAAGGTTGTTTCTGATCGGAACATTAATCAGGAGATTGTTGTTCCTTCGTTGTGTCCTAATCCTTCTTCTCAGAAGGAAAGACTTATACATAATTTGGACGTGGTCCGTGCTCTAAAATTTTACCTACACGCAACTAAGGACTTTCGTCAGTCTTCTGCCTTGTTTGTGATTTTTTTTCAGGTAAACGTAAGGGACAGAAAGCTACGGCTACTTCTCTTTCTTTTTGGCTGAAGAGTATCATACGGTTTGCTTATGAGACTGCTGGACAGCAGCCTCCTGAGAGAGTTACGGCTCATTCCACGAGGGCTGTTGCTTCATCATGGGCATTCAAAAATGAAGCTTCTGTGGAACAGATTTTCAAGGCTGCAACTTGGTCCTCTCTTCACACTTTTTCAAAGTTTTACAAATCTGACACTTTTGCCTCGACTGAGGCCGCTTTTGGGAGAAAGGTTCTTCAAGCAGTGGTGCCTTCCATTTAGGTTCACTGTCTTGTCCCTCCCATATCATCTGTGTACTCTAGCTTGGGTATTGAATCCCATTAGTAATTAAGATGATCCATGGACTCATCGTGCCATAAAAAAGAAAAGAAAATTTATGCTTACCTGATAAATTTATTTCTTTTTTGACATGATGAGTCCACGGCCCGCCCTGTTCTTATAAGACAAGTTGTGGGTTATTGTAAACTTCAGACACCTCTGCACCTTGGTTTTTCCTTTCTAGCCTTAACTTCGGTCGAATGACTGGAGTGGGAGGGAAGGGAGTAGCTATTTAACAGCTCTGCTGTGGTGCTCTTTGCCGCCTCCTGCTGACCAGGAGGTGAATATCCCATTAGTAATTAAGATGATCCGTGGACTCATCTTGTCAAAAAAGAAATACATTTATCAGGTAAGCATAAATTTTCTTTTCTTCACAATTTTAAATTTTGACAGTTTATTTCAAAATACTGCACAACCCTTGGGCCTGCATATTGTTATGGTGATAAGCCTCGCCCCCTTTCCTTGGGCCTGCATATTGTTATGGTGATGAGCCGCGCCCCCTCTCCTTGGGCCTGCATATTATTATGGTGATAAGCCCCGCCCCCTATCCTTGGCCACCTTTCCCTTCTCTGCTTCAGCAAAATTAATTGAGTGGATCTAAGGCATTTTGGTGTTTTATTCTGACAAGTTTAACCCCTTCTGTGTCCTGAAGGTAAGAGCTGCTAGGGGTGTTTTTGCTTTTTAATTGTGTAACACCCATCTGTCCACAGTTTTGTGTGTTGCGCAGCAAATGTAACCCCTGTTTAACCCACTAAGGGGCACTTTGACTCCATGTTATGCAGTGCTGACAATCCTGCGTTACCACAACTTGGTTTATTTTAATGCAGCAAGATGATGAAACTGCCTTAGTTTGTATAATGAGATTATATATTATGTGCTGTAAATAATTAATTTGCATATTCATTCCTCATATAGGATTTTTTTTTTATATCTCAGCTGCTAAAATTTGCAAACAAAATGTATACATATATTATTATATGTATGTCCTTGCTGCTAGTGTATAATCAATTATATATATATATTTGTATGTAAAAGTTTAGGCACCCCTGACAATTAAATAAATAACTGGGTGTTTGGATCAGCAATTTCATTTTGATCTATCAAATAACTGAAGGACACAGTAATATTTCAGTAGTGAAATGAGGTTTATTGGATTAACAGAAAATGTGCAGTATGCATTAAAACAAAATTAGACAGGTGCATAAATTTGGGCACCCCAACAGAAATATTGCATCAATATTTAGTAGAGCCTCCTTTAGCAGAAATAACAGCCTCTAGACGCTTCCTATAGCCTGTAATGATTCTGGATGAAGGTATTTTGGACCATTCCTCCTTGCAAAACATTTCCAGTTCAGTTAGGTTTGATGGTTGCCGAGCATGGACAGCCCGCTTCAAATCACCCCACAGATTTTTAATGATATTCAGGTCTGGGGACTGGGATGGCCATTCCAGAATATTGTACTTGTTCCTCTGCATAAATGCCAGAGTAGATTTGAGCAGTGTTTTGGGCGTAACTTCAACTTTGTGACTGATTCCTCAACATTATTCTCAAGTATCTGTTGATATTGATTAGAATCCATGCGACCCTCAACTTTAACAAGATTCCCAGTACCAGCAATGGCCACACAACCCCACAGCATGATGGAACATCCATCAAATTGTACTTTGGCTAGCAAGTGTTTGTCTTGGAACGCTGTGTTCTTTTGCCGCCATGCATAACACCCCTTGTTATGACAAAATAACTCAATCTTTGTTTTATCAGTCCACAGCACCTTCTACCAAAATGAAGCTGGCTTGTCCAAATGTGCGTTAGCATACCTCAAGCGACTGTTTGTGGCGTGTGTGCAGAAAAGGCTTCTTCCGCATCACTCTCCCATACAGCTTCTCCTTGTGCAAAGTGCGCTGAATTGTTGAACGATGCACAGTGACACCAACTGCAGCAAGATGATGTTGTAGGTCTATGGAGATGGTCTGTGGGCTGTTTTTGACTGTTCTCATCATCCTTTGCCTTTCTGATATTTTACTTCTGGCCTTAACAAGAACTGTGCCTGTGGTCTTCCATTTCCTCACTATGTTCCTCACAGTGGACACTGACAGCTTAAATCTCTGTGATAGCTTTTTGTAGCCTTCCCCTAAACCATAATGTTGAACAATCTTTGTTTTCAGGTCATTTGAGAGTTGTTTTGAGGCCCCCATGTTGCCACTCTTCAGAGGAGAGTCAAAGAGAACAACAACTTGCAATTGGCCACCTTAAATACCTTTTCTCATGATTTGATACACCTGTCTATGAAGTTCAAGGATTAATGGGCTCACCAAACCAATTGAGTGTTCCAATTAATCAGTGCTAGCTAGTTGCAGGTATTCAAATCAACAAAATGACAAAGGTGCCCAAATGTATGCACCTGTCTAATTTCGTTTTGATACATATTGCACATTTTCTGTTAATCCAATAAACCTAATTTCACTTCTGAAATATTACTGTGTCCTTCAGTTTTTTGATAGATCAAAATGAAATTGCTGATCCAAACACCCAATTATTTATAAATGAAAATCATGGAAATTGTCAGGGGTGCCTAAACTTTTGCATACGACTTTATATATAATCTCCTGCAACGTAAACATTTATTTCACTGTAAGAGCAAAACAATTGTGGAACTCATTACCTGAGGATGTAGTAAATGCCAATACCTTAGATACATTTAAAAATGGTTTATATACATTTCTGTCTAGAAACAGAATTCAGGGATATGATTGCTTGTGTTAAATGGGTCACATTTTTTTAATTGGATTCATTTAAGATCAACTGAAGCTTTTATTGTAGATAAATTAAGATTTGTATAGGTTGAACTTGATGGACTTCTGTCTGTTTTCAATCTCATCTACTATTTTACTATGTGTTTAACCCCTGCAGTTCCAGCACAGCAGTGCACTATGGGGGGTAGCGGAACACATCGTCAGCGAGATTACGAGTTTTGCGGTAACAGGGGTGCGTTGCTAACGCTTAGTTTCAGCTCACCGCTCACCTAAAGTAACGCTGGTATTACAGGTTTCTTTCATGTAATTAGCAAGAGTCCATGAGCTAGTGACGTATGGGATATACATTCCTACCAGGAGGGGCAAAGTTTCCCAAACCTCAAAATGCCTACAAATACACCCCTCACCACACCCACAAATCAGTTTTACAAACTTTGCCTCCTATGGAAGTGGTGAAGTAAGTTTGTGCTAGATTCTACGTTGATATGCGCTCCGCAGCAGGTTGGAGCCCGGTTTTCCTCTCAGCGTGCAGTGAATGTCAGAGGGATGTGAGGAGAGTATTGCCTATTTGAATTCAATGATCTCCTTCTACGGGGTCTATTTCATAGGTTCTCTGTTATCGGTCATAGAGATTCATCTCTTACCTCCCTTTTCAGATCGACGTTATACTCTTATATATATACCATTACCTCTGCTGATTTTCGTTTCAGTACTGGTTTGGCTTTCTACAACATGTAGATGAGTGTCCTGGGGTAAGTAAGTCTTATTTTCTGTGACACTCTAAGCTATGGTTGGGCACTTTTTTATAAAGTTCTAAATATATGTATTCAAACATTTATTTGCCTTGACTCAGGATGTTCAACATTCCTTATTTCAGACAGTCAGTTTCATATTTGGGATAATGCATTTGAATCAATCATTTTTTTCTTACCTTAAAATTTGACTTTTTCCCTGTGGGCTGTTAGGCTCGCGGGGGCTGAAAATGCTTCATTTTATTGCGTCATTCTTGGCAAAAAAAAAATTCTATTTCCGCCGTCATACGTGTCGTCGGAAGTTGCGTCATTTTTGACGTTCTTTTGCGCCAAAAGTGTCGGCGTTCCGGATGTGGCGTCATTTTTGGCGCCAAAAGCATTTAGGCGCCAAATAATGTGGGCGTCTTATTTGGCGCTAAAAAAATTTGGGCGTCACTTTTTGTCTCCACATTATTTAAGTCTCATTATTTATTGCTTCTGGTTGCTAGAAGCTTGTTCACTGGCATTTTTTCCCATTCCTGAAACTGTCATTTAAGGAATTTGATCAATTTTGCTTTATATGTTGTTTTTTCTATTACATATTGCAAGATATCCCACGTTGCAACTGAGTCAGAAGATACTTCTGGAAAATCGTTGCCTGGTGCTGGAGCTACCAAAGCTAAGTGTATCTGCTGTAAACTTTTGGTAGCTATTCCTCCAGCTGTTGTTTGTATTGAATGTCATGACAAACTTGTTAATGCAGATAATATTTCCTTTAGTAAAGTTCCATTACCTGTTGCTGTTCCGTCAACATCTAATAATCAGAGTGTTCCTGATAACATAAGAGATTTTGTTTCTAAATCCATTAAGAAGGCTATGTCTGTTATTCCTCCTTCTAGTAAACATAAAAAGTCTTTTAAAACTTCTCATTGTTCAGATGAATTTTTAAATGAACATCATCATTCTGATTCTGATAGTGGTTCTGGTTCAGAGGATTCTGTCTCAGAGGTTGATGCTGATAAATCTTCATATTTATTTAAAATGGAATTTATTCGTTCTTTACTTAAAGAAGTCCTAATTGCATTAGAAATTGAGGATTCTGGTCCTCTTGATACTAAATCTAAACGTTTAGTTATTCCAGAAGTTTTTCCTGTTCCTGGTGCTATTTCTTAAGTAATTTCCAGGGAATGGAATAATTTGGGTAATTAATTTACTCCTTCTAAACGTTTTAAGCAATTATATCCTGTGCCATCTGACAGATTAGAGTTTTGGGACAAAATCCCTAAGGTTGATGGGGCTGTCTCTACTCTTGCTAAGCGCACTACTATTCCTACGGCAGATGGTACTTCCTTTAAGGATCCTTTAGATAGGAAAATTGAATCCTTTCTAAGAAAAGCTTATTTGTGTTCAGGTAATCTTCTTAGACCTGCTATATCTTTGGCAGATGTTGCTGCAGCTTCAATTTTTTGGTTGGAAGCTTTAGCGCAACAAGTAACAGATCATAATTCTCATAGCATTATTATTCTGCTTCAACATGCTAATAATTTTATTTGTGATGCCATCTTTGATATCATTAGAGTTGATGTCAGGTATATGTCTCTAGCTATTTTAGCTAGAAGAGCTTTATGGCTTAAAACTTGGAATGCTGATATGTCTTCTAAGTCTACTCTGCTTTCCCTTTCTTTCCAGGGTAATAAATTATTTGGTTCTCAGTTGGATTCTATTATCTCAACTGTTACTGGAGGGAAAGGAACTTTTTTACCACAGGATAAAAAGTCTAAAGGTAAATTCAGGTCTAATAATCGTTTTCGTTCCTTTCGTCACAACAAGGAACAAAAGCCTGATCCTTCATCCTCAGGAGCGGTATCAGTTTGGAAACCATCTCCAGTCTGGAATAAATCCAAGCCTTTTAGAAAATCAAAGCCAGCTCCTAAGTCCACATGAAGGTGCGGCCCTCATTCCAGCTCAGCTGGTAGGGGGCAGATTACGTTTTTTCAAAGAAATTTGGATCAATTCCGTTCACAATCTTTGGATTCAGAACATTGTTTCAGAAGGGTACAGAATTGGTTTCAAGATAAGACCTCCTGCAAAGAGATTTTTTCTTTCCCGTGTCCCAGTAAATCCAGCGAAGGCTCAAGCATTTCTGAAATGTGTTTCAGATCTAGAGTTGGCTGGAGTAATTATGCCAGTTCCAGTTCTGGAACAGGGGCTGGGGTTTTATTCAAATCTCTTCATTGTACCAAAGAAGGAGAATTCCTTCAGACCAGTTCTGGATCTAAAAATATTGAATCATTATGTAAGGATACCAACATTCAAAATGGTAACTGTAAGGACTATCCTGCCTTTTGTTCAGCAAGGGCATTATATGTCTACAATAGATTTACAGGATGCATATCTGCATATTCCGATTCATCCAGATCACTATCAGTTTCTGAGATTCTCTTTCCTAGACAAGCATTACCAGTTTGTGGCTCTGCCGTTTGGCCTAGCAACAGCTCCAAGAATTTTTACAAAGGTTCTCGGTGCCCTTCTGTCTGTAATCAGAGAACAGGGTATTGTGGTATTTCCTTATTTGGACGATATCTTGGTACTTGCTCAGTCTTCACATTTAGCAGAATCTCATACGAATCGACTTGTGTTGTTTCTTCAAGATCATGGTTGGAGGATCAATTTACTAAAAAGTTCATTAATTCCTCAGACAACCTTTTTGGGTTTCCAGATAGATTCAGTGTCCATGACTCTATCTTTGACAGACAAGAGACGTCTAAAATTGATCTCAGCTTGTCGAAACCTTCAATCACAATCATTCCCTTCGGTAGCCTTATGCATGGAAATTCTAGGTCTTATGACTGCTGCATCGGACGCGATCCCCTTTGCTCGTTTTCACATGCGACCTCTTCAGCTCTGTATGCTGAACCAATGGTGCAGGGATTACACAAAGATATCTCAATTAATATCTTTAAAACCGATTGTACGACACTCTCTGACGTGGTGGACAGATCACCATCGTTTAGTTCAGGGGGCTTCTTTTGTTCTTCCGACCTGGACTGTAATTTCAACAGATGCAAGTCTGACAGGTTGGGGAGCTGTGTGGGGGTCTCTGACGGCACAAGGGGTTTGGGAATCTCAGGAGGTGAGATTACCGATTAATATTTTGGAACTCCGTGCAATTTTCAGAGCTCTTCAGTCTTGGCCTCTTCTAAAGAGAGAATCGTTCATTTGTTTTCAGACAGACAATGTCACATCTGTGGCATACATCAATCATCAAGGAGGGACTCACAGTCCTCTAGCTATGAAAGAAGTATTTCGAATTCTGGTTTGGGCAGAATCCAGCTCCTGTCTAGTTTCTGCGGTCCATATCCCAGGCATAGACAATTAGGAAGCGGATTATCTCAGTCGCTTAACGTTGCATCCGGGCGAATGGTCTCTTCACCCAGAGGTATTTCTTATTTCTTCAGATTGTTCAAATGTGGGGACTTCCAGAAATAGATCTGATGGCCTCTCATCTAAACAAGAAACTTCCCAGGTATCTGTCCAGATCCAGGGATCCTCAAGCGAAAGCAGTGGATGCATTGTCACTTCCTTGGAAGTATCATCCTGCCTATATATTTCCGCCTCTAGTTCTTCTTCCAAGAGTGATCTCCAAGATTCTGAAGGAATGCTAGTTTGTTCTGCTGGTAGCTCCAGCATGGCCTCACAGGTTTTGGTATGCGGATCTTGTCCGGATGGCTTCTTGCCAACCGTGGACTCTTCCGTTAAGACCAGACCTTCTGTCGCAAGGTCCTTTTTTCCATCAGGATCTCAAATCCTTAAATTTAAAGGTATGGAGATTGAACGCTTGATTCTTAGTCAAAGAGGTTTCTCTGACTCTGTGATTAATACTATGTTACAGGCTCGTAAATCTGTATCTAGGGAGATATATTATAGAGTCTGGAAGACTTATATTTCTTGGTGTCTTTCTCATCATTTTTCCTGGCATTCTTTTAGAATTCCGAGAATTTTACAGTTTCTTCAGGATGGTTTGGATAAAGGTTTGTCTGCAAGTTCCTTGAAAGGACAAATCTCTGCTCTTTCTGTTCTTTTTCACAGAAAGATTGCTAATCTTCCTGATATTCATTGTTTTGTACAAGCTTTGGTTCGTATAAAACCTGTTATTAAGTCAATTTCTCCTCCTTGGAGTTTGAATTTGGTTCTGAGGGCTCTTCAAGCTCCTCCGTTTGAACCTATGCATTCATTGGACATTAAATTACTTTCTTGGAAAGTTTTGTTCCTTTTGGCCATCTCTTCTCTGCCAGCAGAGTTTCTGAATTATCTGCTCTTTCTTGTGAATCTCCTTTTCTGATTTTTCACCAGGATAAGGCGGTGTTGCGAACTTCTTTTGAATTTTTACCTAAGGTTGTGAATTCCAACAACATTAGTGAGAAATTGTGGTTCCTTCATTATGTCCTAATCCTAAGAATTCTAAGGAGAAATCATTGCATTCTTTGGATGTAGTTAGAGCTTTGAAATATTATGTTGAAGCTACTAAGACTTTCCGAAAGACTTCTAGTCTATTTGTTATCTTTTCCGGTTCTAGGAAAGGTCAGAAGGCCTCTGCCATTTCTTTGGCATCTTGGTTGAAATCTTTAATTCATCATGCTTATGTCGAGTTGGGTAAAACTCCGCCTCAAAGGATTACAGCTCATTCTACTAGGTCAGTTTCTACTTCCTGGGCGTTTAGGAATGAAGCTTCGGTTGATCAGATTTGCAAAGCAGCAACTTGGTCTTCTTTGCATACTTTTACTAAATTCTACCATTTTGATGTGTTTTCTTCTTCTGAAGCTGTTTTTGGTAGAAAAGTACTTCAGGCAGCTGTTTCAGTTTGAATCTTCTGCTTATATTTTCAGTTTTTTTCATTATAAAATTTAAATTATTTTGGGTGTGGATTATTTTTCAGCGGAATTGGCTGTCTTTATTTTATCCCTCCCTCTCTAGTGACTCTTGCGTGGAAAGATCCACATCTTGGGTAGTCATTATCCCATACGTCACTAGCTCATGGACTCTTGCTAATTACATGAAAGAAAACATAATTTATGTAAGAACTTACCTGATAAATTCATTTCTTTCATATTAGCAAGAGTCCATGAGGCCCACCCTTTTTGTGGTGGTTATGATTTTTTTGTATAAAGCACGATTATTCCAATTCCTTATTTTTTATGCTTTCGCACTTTTTTCTTATCACCCCACTTCTTGGCTATTCGTTAAACTGATTTGTGGGTGTGGTGAGGGGTGTATTTGTAGGCATTTTGAGGTTTGGGAAACTTTGCCCCTCCTGGTAGGAATGTATATCCCATACGTCACTAGCTCATGGACTCTTGCTAATATGAAAGAAATTAATTTATCAGGTAAGTTCTTACATAAATTATGTTTTTTTTAAACCCGGCGTTAGCCGCAAAAAAGTGAGCGTAGAGCAGAATTTAGCTCCACATCTCACCTCAATACCAGCGTTGCTTACGGTAGAGGTAAGCTGGCTAAACGTGCTCGTGCACAATTACCCCATAGGAAACAACGGGGCTGAGCTGGCTGAAAAAAAACCTAACACCTGCAAAAAAGCAGCGTTCAGCTCCTAACGCAGCCCCATTGTTTCCTATGGGGAAATACTTTTTATGTCTGCACCTAACATGAACCCCGAGTCTAAATATCCCTAATCTTACACTTATTAACCCCTAATCTGCCGCCCCCGACATCGCTGACACCTACATTATATTTATTAACCCCTAATCTGCCGCTCCGGACACCACCGCCACCTACATTATCCCTATGAACCCCTAATCGGCTGCCCCCAACAACGCCGAACCCTACATTTTATTTATTAACCCCTAATCTGCCCACCCAACGTCGCCGCAACTATAAAAAATTTATTAACCCCTAATCTGCCGCCGCCGTCACCGCCACTATAATAAATGTATTAACCCCTAAACCTAAGTCTAACCCTAACACCCCCTAACTTAAATATAATAAAAATTTACTATAACTAAATTATTCCTATTTAAAACTAAATACCTGTAAAATAAACCCTAAGATAGCTACAATATAACTAATAATTACATTGTAGCTAGCTTAGGATTTATGTTTATTTTACAGGCAAGTTTATATTTATTTTAACTAGGTACAATAGTTATTAAATAGTTATTAACTATTTAATAACTACCTAGTTAAAACAAGTACAAATTTACCTGTAAAATAAATCCTAACCTCAATTACAATTACACCTAACACTACACTATCATTAAATTAATTACCTAAACTACCTACAATTATTTACAATTAATTTAAATAAACTAAATTACGAAAACAAACACTAAATTACAGGGAAAAAAAAGAATTACAATTTTTTTTAAGCTAATTACACCTACTCTAATCCCCCTAATAAAATAAAAAAGCCCCCCAAAATAATAAAATTCCCTACCCTATACTAAATTACAAATAGCCCTTAAAAGGGCTTTTTTGCGGGGCATTGCCCCAAAGTAATCAGCTCTTTTACCTGTAAAAAAAAAAAGACAATACCCCCCCAACATTAAAACCCACCACCCACACACCAAACCCTACTCTAAAACCCACCCAATCCCCCCTTAATAAAACCTAACACTACCCCCTTGAAGATCACCCTACCTTGAGACGTCTTCACCCAACTGGGCACAAGTGGACCTCCAGAGGGGCAGAAGTCTTCATCCTATCCGGCCAGAAGAGGACATCCAGACCGGCAGAAGTCTTCATCCAGGCGGGATCTTCTATCTTCTTCCATCCGGAGCTGAGCGGGTCCATCTTGAAGACATCCGACGCGGAGCATCCTCTTCCTTCTTGATCCGACGACTGAATGAAGGTTCCTTTAAATGACGTCATCCAAGATGACGTCCGTTCAATTCCAATTGGCTGATAGAATCCTATCAGTCAATCGGAATTAAGGTAGGAAAAATCCTATTGGCTGATGCAACCAGCCAATAGAATTGAGCTTGCATTCTATTGGCTGATTGGAACAGCCAATATGATTGAACTTCAATCCTATTGGCTGATTGCATCAGCCAATAGGATTTTTCCTACCTTAATTCCGATTGGCTGATAGGATTCTATCAGCCAATCGGAATTGAACGGACGTCATCTTGGATGACGTCATTTAAAGGAACCTTTATTCAGTCGTCGGATCAAGTAGGAAGAGGATGCTCCGCGTTGGATGTCGTCAAGATGGACCCGCTCCGCTCCGGATGGAAGAAGATAGAAGATGTCGCCTGGATGAAGACTTCTGCCGGTCTGGATATCCTCTTTTGGCCATATCGGATGAAGACTTCTGCCCCTCTGGAGGTCCACTTGTGCCCGGCTGGGTGAAAATGTCTCAAGGTAGGGTGATCTTCAAGGGGGTAGTGTTAGGTTTTTTTTAAGGGGGGATTGGGTGTGTGGGTGGTGGGTTTTAATGTGGGGGGGGTATTGTATTTTTTTTTTACAGGTAAAAGAGCTGATTACTTTGGGGCAATGCCCCGCAAATGGCCCTTTTAAGGGCTATTTGTAATTTAGTGTAGGGTAGGGAATTTTATTATTTTGGGGTGCTTTTTTATTTTATTAGGGGGATTAGAGTAGGTGTAATTAGCTTTAAAAAAATTTAATTCTTTTTTTATTTTCTGTAATTTAGTTTATTTAAATTAATTGTAAATAATTGTAGGTAGTTTAGGTAATTAGTTTAATTATAGTGTAGTGTTAGGTGTAATTGTAACTTAGGTTAGGATTTATTTTACAGGTAAATTTGTACTTATTTTAACTAGGTAGCTATTAAATAGTTAATAACTATTTAATAACTATTGTACCTAGTTAAAATAAATACAAAGTTGCCTGTAAAATAAATATAAATCCTAAAATGGCTACAATGTAACTATTAGTTATACTGCAGCTATCTTAGAGTTTATTTTACAGGTAAGTATTTAGTTTTAAATAGGAATAATTTAGTTAATTATAGTAATTTTATTTAGATTTATTTAAATTATATTTAAGTTGGGGGGGGTTAGGGTTAGGTTTAGGGGTTAATAAATTTATTATAGTAGCGGCGACGTTGGGGGCGGCAGATTAGGGGTTAATAATTGTAGGTAGGTGTCGGCGATGTTAGGGACGGCAGATTAGAGGTTAATAAAATTTAACTACTGTTTGCGAGGCGGGAGTGCGGCGGTTTAGGGGTTAATACATTTATTAAAGTGGCGGCTATGTCCGGTCAGCAGATTAGGGGTTAAATAATTGTATTATAGTGTTTGCGATGGGGGGGGGCTCGGTTTAGGGGTTAATAAGTAGTTTATGGGTGTTAGTGTACTTTTTAGCACTTTAGTTAAGAGTTTTATGTTCCGGCGTTAGCCCATAAAACTCTTAACTACTGACTTTTAAATGCTTTAGGAATCTGGACAGGAGAGGATGTACCGCTCACTTTTTCCAGCGATCGTAATACCGGCGTTAGGCAAATCCTATTAAAAAGATAGGATACGCAATTGACGTAAGGGGATTTGCGGTATGCTAAAATCGCAGGAAAAAAGTGAGCGGTACACCTGTACCTGCCTGACTCGTAATACCAGCGGGCGTTAAAAAGCAGCGTTAGGACCCCTTAACGCTGCTTTTTAAGGCTAAACGCCAAACTCGTAATCTAGCCGCTTGTGAGGTAATAACATGAGACATGTGTAGCTACCATTCATTGCTCCCCCTGAGCCTACCTAGGTATGCTTTTCATTTCAAGAGACTGAAGCAAATTTAAAAATAAAAGTAAATTGAAAAGTGTCTTCTAACTGCTGCTTTATCTGATCAGTGACAGCTTATCCCCCATTAAGTAAACAGTTTGCAGTAAAGTCTCTTTAGAGCCAACGAGAACATTCTACTAATGGGACAAGATCACACGCCTTTATTAAAAAAAAAACACAAACTACAGAATATTTTATTAAAACAAACCAACTTTATTTACAGAAAAAGGAAAATTGCAAATATTAGTTACAAATAAAATCGCAAAAAGTCACACTGGGTAGTCATGTGACTCAGACGTTTGATATTGTGCAAAGCAAACAACATTGGGTTTGAAATACCCTGACCCAAAAAGTGCCCTCTACCAATTCTGTAACTCTAAATCATATCATGGGCGCACATGCAAAATAATCCAGAGCCATCTTTTCTAAGTAACTGAATGGGAGGTAGTCAGGCAACACCATGTTGGCATCTCACACACTCATTTGTGGCAACCCTGGCATCTCACACACAGAAAGCCTAATCAACCGTTGCAATTCCCACACAGAGAGCCGCCTACTCAACTGTTGCAATCTTGGCATCTAACACAAAGAGCGTACTCAACCATAGCAATACTGGTATCTCACAAAGACAGTGTACTCATCTATGGCAGTCTTGGCATCTCACACACACAGCCTACTGATCTGAGGCAGTTGCAGTCTGTTAGAAGCTTGTAGAGATGACACATGGTAAAATCCATCTTATGTAAGAGCACACTGACCCCTGCTTATTCCATATCTACATGCATCACTTCAACCCACCACCGAGCCCAGGTCACATACACAAATCTTTAGCAAATAAGCACCACTGGGCAAGCACTCCATGACTAACAGGGAAATCAGTTGCCAGTTCCATGACACCAAAAGAAAAGTTGCATGCATTACTACATCAGTGCAGATGCCAACACATATCACACACACCTCCTCAGAGAGCTACTGTACAAATTTAAGTTCTCATCAACGAAACCAAAACATCAAACGTTCCTTATGAGCAGACTGGAGCCAGCTAATGTCCGCATACAGGATGCCACCATCTGCTCTGGCAACTAAACTCGTCTGCTATGTAAACACAGGGATAGAGTGAACTTGGTGTGGTCTGAGGAGCAACTCACACTAAAGCGCAGGGCAACTGCTGTGGCTATTCTAGATGGTAGGTGTGCATGCCTGCTCCATTAGCAAAGAGCACAAAACATGATGGCAGCAAACAGTTACTACTCAGTCATAATGGCCAGATTAATATGATAGATCAGCTTCGATGTCAGAGCAAGAGAAATCACTGGGAAGCGTGAAAGGTCTTGCACAGACACACAAGTTCTGTGATGATCCATGTAGAACATGAACCCAAAAACCAAAACTGTGTTATACTAAACCATATAAGGAAGCTTCCTGTGGCACAAGCCAAGGTACCTGTGGAAGTCTGATCACAATGCAAGCCAAGGTACCTGTGCAAGTCAGATCACACTGTATGCAGAGGCACCTGGGAGCATATCTGACCATACACCAAGAAACCTAGTAGCTTTTGGTCAAACCTTACACCCAAAAACACAGACAAAACAGAAAATATGACTGTCAACTTTCTCCAAGATCAACCAGGTAATCCCATTTAGTTACCTACTACCCTACCCCAGAGCTTAGGATTTAATGCAGTCTTTACCCTGGAGGTGCATGTTAAGTATTCAACACGCTGTCCAAACAAATAAATGAATACAAGACAAATATACTCAGCAGTCTTCCCCCCCATTTGAGAGAATGCACTCCTATTTATGCCACATCTTGCAGCATTTTCTAAAATACAGATAAGGAGATATTTAGACATACAATACTGATGCCCTTCGGGGACATCAGGCAGCGACGTCTCCCCACGTGTAAACAGCATGAACCAGAAATCCTCCCACCCATCATATGCTCTCCCCTCTCCAAAATACAAACATGAGAAAGGGGGGACAAGGAATCCCAGACCATCCACTCTCAGCCTCATTAACCACAATCGCTAAATGAATGACGGCCAAATAAAAGCATAACAGTCAGACATTGGTTACATTTGTATAATAGATCATTAGCCAGATGAGGTAAAAGCACTATATATGTAATAAGGTTTGGCCTGAGAGCTGGACTAGCGCCAGGCCCTGAGGAGCATGACATCCACTAAGGTCATACTGTGAAGAAGCTGTGGTGGTAACTTCTACATGTGCTTCCTCGTCTCTCCAGCTGTTTGAGTAACCCGGCACAAGGTTGGATATTAAGGATCTTCATGTTTCTTGTAAAAATCTGCCCGCTACCCTAACCGATGAAGCTGGGCCATGCCAATGGTACTGGGAAAGCAGCATGGGCAGATTGTTGCTACGAAGACACAGTTACAGCCGACATGTTTCCATTACGTGCAAAGTTGAATTTGCTGAAAGCATCTTCAAGTAAACAGGTAAGTTTGCTCTGATCAACCTGTTGAGACAGAGTAATGAGATAAGATATTCATAATCTATCAGGGTGTGACCTGAGGTGTTTCAAGGGTTCAGTCTATGACCTGGAAGTAGGGGGTGGGAGGTTCTCACCACAAAAGTGAACAAGCTGGTGGGAGGGTCTGACCATGAGGAAAGCTAAGAGGTGGGAGGGTCTGACCATGAGAAAAGCTAATAGGCAAGTCGGTCTGACCATGAGAAAAGCTAAGAGGTGGGAGGGTCTGACCATGAGAAAAGCTAAGAGGTGGGAGGGTCTGACCATGAGAAAAGCTAAGAGGTGGGAGGGTCTGATCATGAGAAAAGCTAAGAGGTGGGAGGGTCTGACCATGAGAAAAGCTAAGAGGTGGGAGGGTCTGACCATGAGAAAACATAATTTATGTAAGAACTTACCTGATAAATTCATTTCTTTCATATTAGCAAGAGTCCATGAGCTAGTGATGTATGGGATATACATTCCTACCAGGAGGGGCAAAGTTTCCCAAACCTCAAAATGCCTATAAATACACCCCTCACCACACCCACAATTCAGTTTAACGAATAGCCAAGAAGTGGGGTGATAAGAAAAAAGTGCGAAAGCATATAAAATAAGGAATTGGAATAATTGTGCTTTATACAAAAAAAAAAAATATTCATAACCACCCCAAAAAAGGGCGGGCCTCATGGACTCTTGCTAATATGAAAGAAATGAATTTATCAGGTAAGTTCTTACATAAATTATGTTTTCTTTCATGTAATTAGCAAGAGTCCATGAGCTAGTGACGTATGGGATAATGATTACCCAAGATGTGGATCTTTCCACGCAAGAGTCACTAGAGAGGGAGGGATAAAATAAAGACAGCCAATTCCTGCTGAAAATAATCCACACCCAAAATAAAGTTTAATGAAAAACATAAACAGAAGATTCAAACTGAAACTGCTGCCTGAAGTACTTTTCTACCAAAAACTGCTTCAGAAGAAGAAAATACATCAAAATGGTAGAATTTAGTAAAAGTATGCAAAGAGGACCAAGTTGCTGCTTTGCAAATCTGATCAATCGAAGCTTCATTCCTAAACGCCCAGGAAGTAGAAACTGACCTAGTAGAATGAGCTGTAATCCTTTGAGGCAGAGTTTTACCCGACTCGACATAGGCATGATGAATTAAAGATTTCAACCAAGATGCCAAAGAAATGGCAGAAGCTTTCTGGCCTTTTCTAGAACCGGAAAAGATAACAAATAGACTAGAAGTCTTTCGGAAAGACTTAGTAGCTTCAACATAATATTTCAAAGCTCTAACAACATCCAAAGAATGCAACGATTTCTCCTTAGAATTCTTAGGATTAGGACATAATGAAGGAACCACAATTTCTCTACTAATGTTGTTGGAATTCACAACTTTAGGTAAAAATTCAAAAGAAGTTCGCAACACCGCCTTATCCTGATGAAAAATCAGAAAAGGAGACTCACAAGAAAGAGCAGATAATTCAGAGACTCTTCTGGCAGAAGAGATCGCCAAAAGGAACAAAACTTTCCAAGAAAGTAATTTAATGTCCAATGAATGCATAGGTTCAAACGGAGGAGCTTGAAGAGCCCCCAGAACCAAATTCAAACTCCAAGGAGGAGAAATTGACTTAATGACAGGTTTTATACGAACCAAAGCTTGTACAAAACAATGAATATCAGGAAGATTAGCAATCTTTCTGTGAAAAAGAACAGAAAGAGCAGAGATTTGTCCTTTCAAAGAACTTGTGGATAAACCTTTATCTAAACCATCCTGAAGAAACTGTAAAATTCTCGGAATTCTAAAAGAATGCCAAGAAAAATGATGAGAAAGACACCAAGAAATATAAGTCTTCCAGACTCTATAATATATCTCTCTGGATACAGATTTACGAGCCTGTAACATAGTATTAATCACAGAGTCAGAGAAACCTCTTTGACCAAGAATCAAGCGTTCAATCTCCATACCTTTAAATTTAAGGATTTGAGATCCTGATGGAAAAAAGGACCTTGCGACAGAAGGTCTGGTCTTAGCGGAAGAGTCCACGGATGGCAAGAGGCCATCCGGACAAGATCCGCATACCAAAACCTGTGAGGCCATGCCGGAGCTACCAGCAGAACAAACGAGCATTCCTTCAGAATCTTGGAGATTACTCTTGGAAGAAGAACTAGAGGCGGAAAGATATAGGCAGGATGATACTTCCAAGGAAGTGATAATGCATCCACTGCTTCTGCCTGAGGATCCCGGGATCTGGACAGATACCTGGGAAGTTTCTTGTTTAGATGAGACGCCATCAGATCTATTTCTGGAAGCTCCCACATTTGAACAATCTGAAGAAATACCTCTGGGTGAAGAGACCATTCGCCCGGATGCAACGTTTGGCGCCTGAGATAATCCGCTTCCCAATTGTCTATACCTGGGATATGAACCGCAGAGATTAGACAGGAGCTGGATTCCGCCCAAACCAAAATTCGAGATACTTCTTTCATAGCCAGTGGACTGTGAGTCCCTCCTTGATGATTGATGTATGCCACAGTTGTGACATTGTCTGTCTGAAAACAAATGAACGATTCTCTCTTCAGAAGAGGCCAAGACTGAAGAGCTCTGAAAATTGCACGGAGTTCCAAAATATTGATCGATAATCTCACCTCCTGAGATTCCCAAACTCCTTGTGCCGTCAGAGATCCCCACACAGCTCCCCAACCTGTGAGACTTGCATCTGTTGAAATTACAGTCCAGGTCGGAAGCACAAAAGAAGCCCCCTGAATTAAACAATGGTGATCTGTCCACCACGTTAGAGAGTGTCGTACAATCGGTTTTAAAGATATTAATTGAGATATCTTTGTGTAATCCCTGCACCATTGATTCAGCATACAGAGCTGAAGAGGTCGCATGTGAAAACGAGCAAAGGGGATCGCGTCCGATGCAGCAGTCATAAGACCTAGAATTTCCATGCATAAGGCTACCGAAGGGAATGATTGTGACTGAAGGTTTCGACAAGCTGAAATCAATTTTAGACGTCTCTTGTCTGTCAAAGACAGAGTCATGGACACTGAATCTATCTGGAAACCCAGAAAGGTTACCCTTGTCTGAGGAATCAATGAACTTTTTGGTGAATTGATCCTCCAACCATGATCTTGAAGAAACAACACAAGTCGATTCGTATGAGATTCTGCTAAATGTAAAGACTGAGCAAGTACCAAGATATCGTCCAAATAAGGAAATACCACAATACCCTGTTCTCTGATTACAGACAGAAGGGCACCGAGAACCTTTGTAAAAGTTCTTGGAGCTGTAGCTAGGCCAAACGGCAGAGCCACAAACTGGTAATGCTTGTCCAGAAAAGAGAATCTCAGGAACTGATAATGATCTGGATGAATCGGAATATGCAGATATGCATCCTATAAATCTATTGTGGACATATAATGCCCTTGCTGAACAAAAGGCAAGATAGTCCTTACAGTTACCATTTTGAACGTTGGTATCCTTACATAACGATTCAATATTTTTAGATCCAGAACTGGTCTGAAGGAATTCTCCTTCTTTGGTACAATGAAGAGATTTGAATAAAACCCCATCCCCTGTTCCAGAACTGGAACAGGCATAATTACTCCAGCCAACTCTAGATCTGAAACACAATTCAGAAATGCTTGAGCTTTCACTGGATTTACTGGGACACGGGAAAGAAAAAATCTCTTTGCAGGAGGTCTCATCTTGAAACCAATTCTGTACCCTTCTGAAACAATGTTCTGAATCCAAAGATTGTGAACAGAATTGATCCAAATTTCTTTGAAAAAACGTAACCTGCCCCCTACCAGCTGAGCTGGAATGAGGGCCGCACCTTCATGTGGACTTAGAAGCTGGCTTTGCTTTTCTAGAAGGCTTGGATTTATTCCAGACTGGAGATGGTTTCCAAACTGAAACTGCTCCTGAGGATGAAGGATCAGGCTTTTGTTCTTTGTTGAAACGAAAGGAACGAAAACGATTATTAGCTCTGTTTTTACCCTTAGATTTTTTATCCTGTGGTAAAAAAGTTCCTTTCCCACCAGTAACAGTTGAGATAATAGAATCCAACTGAGAACCAAATAATTTGTTACCCTGGAAAGAAATGGAAAGTAGAGTTGATTTAGAAGCCATATCAGCATTCCAAGTTTTAAGCCATAAAGCTCTTCTAGCTAAAATAGCTAGAGACATAAACCTGATATCAACTCTGATAATATCAAAAATGGCATCACAGATAAAATTATTAGCATGTTGAAGAAGAATAATAATATTATGAGAATCATGATCTGTTACTTGTTGCGCTAAAGTTTCCAACCAAAAAGTTGAAGCTGCAGCAACATCAGCCAATGATATAGCAGGTCTAAGAAGATTACCTGAACACAGATAAGCTTTTCTTAGAAAGGATTCAATTTTCCTATCTAAAGGATCCTTAAACGAAGTACCATCTGACGTAGGAATAGTAGTACGTTTAGCAAGGGTAGAAATAGCCCCATCAACTCTAGGGATTTTGTCCCAAAATTCTAATCTGTCAGACGGCACAGGATATAATTGCTTAAAACGTTTAGAAGGAGTAAATGAATTACCCAATTTATCCCATTCTCTGGAAATTACTTCAGAAATAGCACTAGGAACAGGAAAAACTTCTGGAATAACCACAGGAGATTTAAAGACCTTATCTAAACGTTTAGAATTAGTATCAAGAGGACCAGAATCCTCAATTTCTAAAGCAATTAGTACTTCTTTAAGTAAAGAACGAATAAATTCCATTTTAAATAAATATGAAGATTTATCAGCATCAATCTCTGAGACAGAATCCTCTGAACCAGAAGAGTCATCAGAATCAGAATGATGATGTTCATTTAAAAATTCATCTGTATAAAGAGAAGTTTTAAAAGATTTTTTATGTTTACTAGAAAGAGGAATAACAGACATAGCCTTCTTGATGGATTCAGAAACAAAATCTCTTATGTTATCAGGAACATTCTGAACCTTAGATGTTGATGGAACTGCAACAGGCAATGGTACATTACTAAAGGAAATATTATCTGCATTAACAAGTTTGTCATGACAATTAATACAAACAACAGCTGGAGGAATAGCTACCAAAAGTTTACAGCAGATACACTTAGCTTTGGTAGTTCCAGCACTAGACAGCGATTTTCCTGAAGTATCTTCTGACTCAGATGCAACATGAGACATCTTGCAATATGTAAGAGAAAAAACAACATATAAAGCAAAATTGATCAAATTCCTTAAATGACAGTTTCAGGAATGGGAAAAAATGCCAATGAACAAGCTTCTACCAACCAGAAGCAAAGAAAAAAACAGAATTTATGTTTACCTGATAAATTACTTTCTCCAACGGTGTGTCCGGTCCACGGCGTCATCCTTACTTGTGGGATATTCTCTTCCCCAACAGGAAATGGCAAAGAGCCCAGCAAAGCTGGTCACATGATCCCTCCTAGGCTCCGCCTACCCCAGTCATTCGACCGACGTTAAGGAGGAATATTTGCATAGGAGAAACCATATGGTACCGTGGTGACTGTAGTTAAAGAAAATAAATTATCAGACCTGATTAAAAAAACCAGGGCGGGCCGTGGACCGGACACACCGTTGGAGAAAGTAATTTATCAGGTAAACATAAATTCTGTTTTCTCCTACATAGGTGTGTCCGGTCCACGGCGTCATCCTTACTTGTGGGAACCAATACCAAAGCTTTAGGACACGGATGAAGGGAGGGAGCAAATCAGGTCACCTAAATGGAAGGCACCACGGCTTGCAAAACCTTTCTCCCAAAAATAGCCTCAGAAGAAGCAAAAGTATCAAACTTGTAAAATTTGGTAAAAGTGTGCAGTGAAGACCAAGTCGCTGCCCTACATATCTGATCAACAGAAGCCTCGTTCTTGAAGGCCCATGTGGAAGCCACAGCCCTAGTGGAATGAGCTGTGATTCTTTCGGGAGGCTGCCGTCCGGCAGTCTCGTAAGCCAATCTGATGATGCTTTTAATCCAAAAAGAGAGAGAGGTAGAAGTTGCTTTTTGACCTCTCCTTTTACCGGAATAAACAACAAACAAGGAAGATGTTTGTCTAAAATCCTTTGTAGCATCTAAATAGAATTTTAGAGCGCGAACAACATCCAAATTGTGCAACAAACGTTCCTTCTTTGAAACTGGTTTCGGACACAGAGAAGGTACGATAATCTCCTGGTTAATGTTTTTGTTAGAAACAACTTTTGGAAGAAAACCAGGTTTAGTACGTAAAACCACCTTATCTGCATGGAACACCAGATAAGGAGGAGAACACTGCAGAGCAGATAATTCTGAAACTCTTCTAGCAGAAGAAATTGCAACTAAAAACAAAACTTTCCAAGATAATAACTTAATATCAACGGAATGTAAGGGTTCAAACGGAACCCCCTGAAGAACTGAAAGAACTAAGTTGAGACTCCAAGGAGGAGTCAAAGGTTTGTAAACAGGCTTAATTCTAACCAGAGCCTGAACAAAGGCTTGAACATCTGGCACAGCTGCCAGCTTTTTGTGAAGTAACACAGACAAGGCAGAAATCTGTCCCTTCAGGGAACTTACAGATAATCCTTTTTCCAATCCTTCTTGAAGGAAGGATAGAATCTTAGGAATCTTAACCTTGTCCCAAGGGAATCCTTTAGATTCACACCAACAGATATATTTTTTCCAAATTTTGTGGTAAATCTTTCTAGTTACAGGCTTTCTGGCCTGAACAAGAGTATCGATAACAGAATCTGAGAACCCTCGCTTCGATAAGATCAAGCGTTCAATCTCCAAGCAGTCAGCTGGAGTGAAACCAGATTCGGATGTTCGAACGGACCCTGAACAAGAAGGTCTCGTCTCAAAGGTAGCTTCCAAGGTGGAGCCGATGACATATTCACCAGATCTGCATACCAAGTCCTGCGTGGCCACGCAGGAGCTATCAAGATCACCGACGCCCTCTCCTGATTGATCCTGGCTACCAGCCTGGGGATGAGAGGAAACGGCGGGAACACATAAGCTAGTTTGAAGGTCCAAGGTGCTACTAGTGCATCCACTAGAGCCGCCTTGGGATCCCTGGATCTGGACCCGTAGCAAGGAACTTTGAAGTTCTGACGAGAGGCCATCAGATCCATGTCTGGAATGCCCCACAGCTGAGTGACTTGGGCAAAGATTTCCGGATGGAGTTCCCACTCCCCCGGATGCAATGTCTGACGACTCAGAAAATCCGCTTCCCAATTTTCCACTCCTGGGATGTGGATAGCAGACAGGTGGCAGGAGTGAGACTCCGCCCATAGAATGATTTTGGTCACTTCTTCCATCGCTAGGGAACTCCTTGTTCCCCCCTGATGGTTGATGTACGCAACAGTTGTCATGTTGTCTGATTGAAACCGTATGAACTTGGCCCTCGCTAGCTGAGGCCAAGCCTTGAGAGCATTGAATATCGCTCTCAGTTCCAGAATATTTATCGGTAGAAGAGATTCTTCCCGAGACCAAAGACCCTGAGCTTTCAGGGATCCCCAGACCGCGCCCCAGCCCATCAGACTGGCGTCGGTCGTGACAATGACCCACTCTGGTCTGCGGAATGTCATCCCTTGTGACAGGTTGTCCAGGGACAGCCACCAACGGAGTGAGTCTCTGGTCTTCTGATTTACTTGTATCTTCGGAGACAAGTCTGTATAGTCCCCATTCCACTGACTGAGCATGCACAGTTGTAATGGTCTTAGATGAATGCGCGCAAAAGGAACTATGTCCATTGCCGCTACCATCAAACCGATCACTTCCATGCACTGCGCTATGGAAGGAAGAGGAACGGAATGAAGTATCCGACAAGAGTCTAGAAGTTTTGTTTTTCTGGCCTCTGTCAGAAAAATCCTCATCTCTAAGGAGTCTATTATTGTTCCCAAGAAGGGAACCCTTGTTGACGGAGATAGAGAACTCTTTTCCACGTTCACTTTCCATCCGTGAGATCTGAGAAAGGCCAGGACAATGTCCGTGTGAGCCTTTGCTTGAGGAAGGGACGACGCTTGAATCAGAATGTCGTCCAAGTAAGGTACTACAGCAATGCCCCTTGGTCTTAGCACAGCTAGAAGGGACCCTAGTACCTTTGTGAAAATCCTTGGAGCAGTGGCTAATCCGAAAGGAAGCGCCACGAACTGGTAATGCTTGTCCAGGAATGCGAACCTTAGGAACCGATGATGTTCCTTGTGGATAGGAATATGTAGATACGCATCCTTTAAATCCACCGTGGTCATGAATTGACCTTCCTGGATGGAAGGAAGAATAGTTCGAATGGTTTCCATCTTGAACGATGGAACCTTGAGAAACTTGTTTAAGATCTTGAGATCTAAGATTGGTCTGAACGTTCCCTCTTTTTTGGGAACTATGAACAGATTGGAGTAGAACCCCATCCCTTGTTCTCTTAATGGAACAGGATGAATCACTCCCATTTTTAACAGGTCTTCTACACAATGTAAGAATGCCTGTCTTTTTATGTGGTCTGAAGACAACTGAGACCTGTGGAACCTCCCCCTTGGGGGAAGCCCCTTGAATTCCAGAAGATAACCTTGGGAGACTATTTCTAGCGCCCAAGGATCCAGAACATCTCTTGCCCAAGCCTGAGCGAAGAGAGAGAGTCTGCCCCCCACCAGATCCGGTCCCGGATCGGGGGCCAACATTTCATGCTGTCTTGGTAGCAGTGGCAGGTTTCTTGGCCTGCTTTCCCTTGTTCCAGCCTTGCATTGGTCTCCAAGCAGGCTTGGCTTGAGAAGTATTACCCTCTTGCTTAGAGGACGTAGCACTTTGGGCTGGTCCGTTTCTACGAAAGGGACGAAAATTAGGTTTATTTTTTGCCTTGAAAGGCCGATCCTGAGGAAGGGCGTGGCCCTTACTCCCAGTGATATCAGAGATAATCTCTTTCAAGTCAGGGCCAAACAGCGTTTTCCCCTTGAAAGGAATGTTAAGTAGCTTGTTCTTGGAAGACGCATCAGCTGACCAAGATTTCAACCAAAGCGCTCTGCGCGCCACAATAGCAAACCCAGAATTCTTAGCCGCTAACCTAGCCAATTGCAAAGTGGCGTCTAGGGTGAAAGAATTAGCCAATTTGAGAGCATTGATTCTGTCCATAATCTCCTCATAAGGAGGAGAATCACTATCGACCGCCTTTATCAGCTCATCGAACCAGAAACATGCGGCTGTAGCGACAGGGACAATGCATGAAATTGGTTGTAGAAGGTAACCCTGCTGAACAAACATCTTTTTAAGTAAACCTTCTAATTTTTTATCCATAGGATCTTTGAAAGCACAACTATCCTCTATGGGTATAGTGGTGCGTTTGTTTAAAGTGGAAACCGCTCCCTCGACCTTGGGGACTGTCTGCCATAAGTCCTTTCTGGGGTCGACCATAGGAAACAATTTTTTAAATATGGGGGGAGGGACGAAAGGAATACCGGGCCTTTCCCATTCTTTATTAACAATGTCCGCCACCCGCTTGGGTATAGGAAAAGCTTCTGGGAGCCCCGGGACCTCTAGGAACTTGTCCATTTTACATAGTTTTTCTGGGATGACCAACTTGTCACAATCATCCAGAGTGGATAATACCTCCTTAAGCAGAATGCGGAGATGTTCCAACTTAAATTTAAACGTAATCACATCAGGTTCAGCTTGTTGAGAAATGTTCCCTGAATCAGTAATTTCTCCCTCAGACAAAACCTCCCTGGCCCCATCAGACTGGGTTAGGGGCCCTTCAGAACCATTATTATCAGCGTCGTCATGCTCTTCAGTATCTAAAACAGAGCAGTCGCGCTTACGCTGATAAGTGTTCATTTTGGCTAAAATGTTTTTGACAGAATTATCCATTACAGCCGTTAATTGTTGCATAGTAAGGAGTATTGGCGCGCTAGATGTACTAGGGGCCTCCTGAGTGGGCAAGACTCGTGTAGACGAAGGAGGGAATGATGCAGTACCATGCTTACTCCCCTCACTTGAGGAATCATCTTGGGCATCATTGTCATTGTCACATAAATCACATTTATTTAAATGAATAGGAATTCTGGCTTCCCCACATTCAGAACACAGTCTATCTGGTAGTTCAGACATGTTAAACAGGCATAAACTTGATAACAAAGTACAAAAAACGTTTTAAAATAAAACCGTTACTGTCACTTTAAATTTTAAACTGAACACACTTTATTACTGCAATTGCGAAAAAACATGAAGGAATTGTTCAAAATTCACCAAATTTTCACCACAGTGTCTTAAAGCCTTAAAAGCATTGCACACCAAATTTGGAAGCTTTAACCCTTAAAATAACGGAACCGGAGCCGTTTTTAACTTTAACCCCTTTACAGTCCCTGGTATCTGCTTTGCTGAGACCCAACCAAGCCCAAAGGGGAATACGATACCAAATGACGCCTTCAGAAAGTCTTTTCTAAGTATCAGAGCTCCTCTCACATGCGACTGCATGTCATGCCTCTCAAAAACAAGTGCGCAACACCGGCGCGAAAATGAGGCTCTGCCTATGATTTGGGAAAGCCCCTAAAGAATAAGGTGTCTAAAACAGTGCCTGCCGATATTATTATATCAAAATACCCAGATTAAATGATTCCTCAAGGCTAAATATGTGTTAATATTGAATCGATTTAGCCCAGAAAAAGTCTACAGTCTTAATAAGCCCTTGTGAAGCCCTTATTTACGATCTTAATAAACATGGCTTACCGGATCCCATAGGGAAAATGACAGCTTCCAGCATTACATCGTCTTGTTAGAATGTGTCATACCTCAAGCAGCAAGAGACTGCTCACTGTTCCCCCAACTGAAGTTAATTGCTCTCAACAGTCCTGTGTGGAACAGCCATGGATTTTAGTGACGGTTGCTAAAATCATTTTCCTCATACAAACAGAAATCTTCATCTCTTTTCTGTTTCTGAGTAAATAGTACATACCAGCACTATTTCAAAATAACAAACTCTTGATTGAATAATAAAAACTACAGTTAAACACTAAAAAACTCTAAGCCATCTCCGTGGAGATGTTGCCTGTACAACGGCAAAGAGAATGACTGGGGTAGGCGGAGCCTAGGAGGGATCATGTGACCAGCTTTGCTGGGCTCTTTGCCATTTGCTGTTGGGGAAGAGAATATCCCACAAGTAAGGATGACGCCGTGGACCGGACACACCTATGTTGGAGAAAATGAGACTGAAATAATGTGGAGACAAAAGCGACGCCCATATTTTTTAGCGCCAAATAAGACGCCCACATTATTTGGCGCCTAAATGCTTTTTGGCGCCAAAAATGACGCCACATCCGGAACGCCGACATCTTTGGCGCAAAAGAACGTCAAAAAAAGACGCAACTTCCGGCGACACGTATGACGCCGGAAACAGAAAAGATTTTTTGCGCCAAAAAAGTCTGCGCCAAGAATGACGCAATAAAATGAAGCATTTTCAGCCCCCGCGAGCCTAACAGCCCACAGGGAAAAAAAGTCAAATTTTTAAGGTAAGAAAAAATAATTGATTCAAGTGCATTATCCCAAATATGAAACTGACTGTCTGAAAATAAGGAATGTTGAACATCCTGAGTCAAGGCAAATAAACAAAGTGCCCAACCATAGCTTAGAGTGTCACAGAAAATAAGACTTACTTACCCCAGGACACTCATATACATGTTTGTAGAAAGCCAAACCAGTACTGAAACGAAAATCAGCAGAGGTAATGGTATATAAACAAGAGTATATCGTCGATCTGAAAAGGGAGGTAAGAGATGAATCTCTACGACCGATAACAGAGAACCTATGAAATAGACCCCGTAGAAAGAGATCACTGCATTCAAAATAGGCAATACTCTCCTCACATCCCTCTGACATTCACTGCACGCTGAGAGGAAAACCGGGCTCCAACCTGCTGCGGAGCGCATATCAACGTAGAATCTAGCACAAACTTACTTCACCACCTCCATAGGAGGCAAAGTTTGTAAAACTGAATTGTGGGTGTGGTGAGGGGTGTATTTATAGGCATTTTGAGGTTTGGGAAACTTTGCCCCTCCTGGTAGGAATGTATATCCCATACGTCACTAGCTCATGGACTCTTGCTAATTACATGAAAGAAAAGCTAACAGGCAAGTCGGTCTGACCATGAGAAAAGCTAAGAGGTGGGAGGGTCTGACCATGAGAAAAGCTAAGAGGTGGGAAGGTCTGACCATGAGAAAAGCTAAGAGGTGGGAGGGTCTGACCATGAGAAAAGCTAAGATATGGGAGCGTCTGACCATGAGAAAAGCTAAGAGGTGGGAGGGTCTGACCATAAAAAAAGCTAAGAGGTGGGAGGGTGTGACCATGAGAAAAGCTAAGAGGTGGGAGGGTCTGACCATAAAAAAAGCTAAGAGGTGGGAGGGTCTGACCATGAGAAAAGCTAATAGGCAAGTCGGTCTAACCATGAGAAAAGCTAAGAGGTGGGAGGGTCTGACCTTGAGAAAAGCTAAGAGGTGGGAGGGTCTGACCATGAGAAAAGCAAAGAGGTGGGAGGGTCTGACCATGAGAAAAGCTAAGAGGTGGGAGGGTCTGACCATAAAAAAAGCTAAGAGGTGGGAGGGTCTGAACATGAGAAAAGCTAATAGGCAAGTCGGTCTGACCATGAGAAAAGCTAAGAGGTGGGAGGGTCTGACCATGAGAAAAGCTAAGAGGTGGGATGGTCTGACCATAAAAAAAGCTAAGAGGTGGGAGGGTCTGACCATGAGAAAAGCTAAGAGGTGGGAGGGTCTGACCATAAAAAAAGCTAAGAGGTGGGAGGGTCTGAACATGAGAAAAGCTAATAGGCAAGTCGGTCTGACCATGAGAAAAGCTAAGAGGTGGGAGGGTCTGACCATGAGAAAAGCTAAGAGGTGGGATGGTCTGACCATAAAAAAAGCTAAGAGGTGGGAGGGTCTGACCATGAGAAAAGCTAAGACATGGGAGGGTCTGACCATGAGAAAAGCTACGAGATGGGAGGGTCTGACCATGAGAAAAGTTAAGAGGTGGGAGGGTCTGACCATGAGAAAAGCTAATAGGTGGGAGGGTCTGACCATGAGAAAAACATAATTTATGCTTACCTGATAAATTTATTTCTCTTGTAGTGTGTTCAGTCCACAGGTCATCCATTACTTATGGGATATATTCTCCTACCCAACAGGAAGTTGCAAGAGGATCACCCAAGCAGAGCTGCTATATAGCTCCTCCCCTCACATGTCATATCCAGTCATTCGACCGAAACAAGACGATAAAGGAGAAACTATAGGGTGCAGTGGTGACTGGAGTTATAATTTAAAATTTAGAACCTGCCTCAAAAAGACAGGGCGGGCCGTGGACTGAACACACTACAAGAGAAATAAATTTATCAGGTAAGCATAAATTATGTTTTCTCTTGTTAAGTGTGTTCAGTCCACGGGTCATCCATTACTTATGGGATACCAATACCAAAGCTAAAGTACACGGATGATGGGAGGGACAAGGCAGGAACATTAAACAGAAGGAACCACTGCCTGTAGAACCTTTCTCCCAAAAACAGCCTCCAAAGAAGCAAAAGTGTCAAATTTGTAAAATTTGGAAAAAGTATGAAGTGAAGACCAAGTTGCAGCCTTGCAAATCTGTTCAACAGAGGCCTCATTCTTAAAGGCCCAGGTGGAAGCCACAGCTCTAGTGGAATGAGCTGTAATTCTTTCAGGAGGCTGCTGTCCAGCAGTCTCATAGGCTAAACGTATTATGCTACGAAGCCAAAGAGAGAGAGAGGTAGCCGAAGCCTTTTGACCTCTCCTCTGTCCAGAGTAAACGACAAACAGAGAAGAAGTTTGCCGAAATTCTTTAGTTGCCTGTAAGTAGAACTTCAGGGCACGGACCACGTCTAGATTATGCAAAAGACGTTCCTTCTTTGAAGAAGGATTAGGACATAATGATGGAACAACAATCTCTTGAATGATATTCCTGTTAGAAACAACCTTAGGTAAAAACCCAGGTTTAGTACGCAGGACTACCTTGTCTGAATGAAAGATCAGATAAGGAGAATCACAATGTAAGGCAGATAACTCAGAGACTCTTCGAGCCGAGGAAATAGCCATCAAAAACAGAACTTTCCAAGATAAAAGCTTAATATCAATGGAATGAAGGGGTTCAAACGGAACACCCTGAAGAACTTTAAGAACCAAGCTTAAGCTCCACGGAGGAGCAACAGCTTTAAACACAGGCTTAATCCTAGCCAAAGCCTGACAAAAAGCCTGGACGTCTGGATTCTCTGCCAGACGTTTGTGTAAAAGAATAGACAGAGCAGAAATCTGTCCCTTTAGCGAACTAGCGGATAAACCCTTTTCTAAACCCTCTTGTAGAAAAACCAATATCCTAGGAATCCTAACCTTACTCCATGAGTAACTCATGGATTCACACCAATATAAATATTTATGCCATATCTTATGGTAAATTTTTCTGGTCACAGGTTTCCGAGCCTGTATTAATGTATCAATAACCGACTCCGAGGAACCACGCTTCGATAGAATCAAGCGTTCAATCTCCATGCAGTCAGCCTCAGAGAAATTAGGTTTGGATGGTTGAAAGGACCCTGAATTAGAAGGTCCTGCCTCAGAGGTAGAGACCATGGTGGACAGGACGACATGTCCACTAGGTCTGCATACCAGGTCCTGCATGGCCACGCAGGCGCTATCAGAATCACAGATGCTCTCTCCTGTTTGATCTTGGCAATCAGTCGAGGCAGTAGCGGAAAAGGTGGAAACACATAAGCCATGTTGAAAACCCAAGGGGCTGCTAGTGCATCTATCAGCACCGCTCCCGGGTCCCTGGACCTGGATCCGTAGCACGGAAGCTTAGCGTTCTGGCGAGATGCCATGAGATCCAATTCCGGTTTGCCCCAACGAAGAATCAGTTGAGCAAATATCTCCGGATGAAGTTCCCACTCCCCCGGATGAAAAGTCTGGCGACTTAGAAAGTCCGCCTCCCAGTTCTCCACGCCTGGGATGTAGATCGCTGACAGGTGGCAAGAGTGAGACTCTGCCCAGCGAATTATCTTTGAAACTTCTAACATCGCTAGGGAACTCCTGGTTCCTCCTTGATGATTGATGTAAGCTACAGTCGTGATGTTGTCCGACTGAAACCTGATGAACCTCAGTGTTGCTAACTGAGGCCAAGCTAGGAGAGCATTGAATATTGCTCTTAATTCCAGAATGTTTATTGGAAGGAGTTTCTCCTCCTGAGTCCACAATCCCTGAGCCTTTAGGGAGTTCCAGACTGCGCCCCAGCCTAGTAGGCTGGCATCTGTTGTTACAATCGTCCAATCTGGTCTGCGAAAGGTCATTCCTTTGGACAGATGAACCCGAGACAACCACCAGAGAAGAGAATCCCTGGTCTCCTGGTCCAGATACAGTAAAGGGGACAGATCTGAGTAATCCCCATTCCACTGACTTAGCATGCATAATTGCAGCGGTCTGAGATGCAGGCGCGCAAATGGCACTATGTCCATTGCCGCGACCATTAAGCCGATTACTTCCATGCACTGAGCTACTGATGGGCTTGGAATGGAATGAAGGACACGGCAAGCATTTCGAAGTTTTGATAACCTGGACTCCGTCAGGTAAATCTTCATCTCTACCGAATCTATAAGAGTCCCTAGGAAAGGGACCCTTGTGAGTGGAAACAGAGAACTCTTTTCCATGTTCACTTTCCACCCATGCAACCTCAGAAATGCTAGAACTATCTCTGTATGAGATTTTGCATTTTGAAAACTTGACGCTCGTATCAGAATGTCGTCTAGGTACGGAGCCACCGCTATGCCTCGCGGGCTTAGTACCGCCAGAAGCGAACCCAGAATCTTTGTAAAAATTCTCGGAGCCGTAGCTAACCCGAAGGGAAGAGCTACAAACTGGTAATGCCTGTCTAGAAAGGCAAACCTTAGGTACCGATAATGATCCTTGTGAATCGGTATGTGAAGGTAGGCATCCTTTAAGTCCACTGTGGTCATATATTGACCCTCTTGGATCATGGGTAGGATGGTCCGAATGGTTTCCATCTTGAACGATGGAACCCTTAGGAATTTGTTTAAGATTTTTAAGTCTAAGATTGGTCTGAAGGTTCCCTCGTTTTTGGGAACCACAAACAGATTTGAGTAAAACCCTTGCCCTTGTTCCGTTCGCGGAACTGGGTGGATCACTCCCATCAATAAGAGGTCTTGTACACATTGTAGAAATGCCTCTTTCTTTACTAGGTTTGTTGATAACCTTGACAGATGAAACCTCCCTTGTGGAGGAGAAGTTTTGAAATCCAGAAGGTATCCCTGAGATATAATCTCCAACGTCCAGGGATCCTGTACATCTCTTGCCCAGGCCTGGGCGAAGAGAGAAAGTCTGCCCCCCACTAGATCCGTCTCCGGAAAGGGGGCCCTGTCTTCATGCTGTCTTAGGGGCCTGCTTGCCCTTGTTCCATGACTGGTTGCCTTTCCAACCTTGTCTGTAACGAGCAGCAGTTCCTTTCTGTTTTGGAGCAGAGGAAGTTGATGCTGCTCCTGCCTTGAAATTACGAAAGGCACGAAAATTAGACTGTTTGGCCTTTGATTTGGCCCTGTCCTGAGGAAGGGTGTGGCCCTTACCTCCAGTAATGTCAGCAATAATTTCCTTCAAGCCGGACCCGAATAAGGTCTGCCCTTTGAAAGGAATATTCAGTAGTTTAGATTTAGAAGTTACATCTGCTGACCAGGATTTAAGCCATAGCGCTCTGCGCGCCTGTATGGCGAATCCGGAATTCTTAGCCGTAAGTTTGGTTAAATGTACTACTGCATCCGAAACAAACGCATTAGCTAGCTTAAGCGTTCTAAGCTTGCTCAAAGTCTCATCCAATGGTGCTGTGCGAATCGCCTCTTCCAGAGACTCAAACCAGAATGCCGCTGCAGCAGTGACAGGTGCAATGCATGCAAGAGGCTGTAATATAAAACCTTGTTGAACAAACATCTTCTTAAGGTAACCCTCTAATTTTTTATCCATTGGATCTGAGAAAGCACAACTATCCTCCACCGGGATAGTGGTACGCTTGGCTAAAGTAGAAACTGCTCCCTCCACCTTAGGGACCGTCTGCCATAAGTCTCGTGTGGCGGCGTTTATAGGGAACATTTTTCTAAATATCGGAGGAGGGGAAAAGGGCACACCAGGTCTATCCCACTCCTTACTAATAATTTCTGTAAGCCTTTTTGGTATAGGAAAAACGTCAGTACACACCGGTACCGCATAGTATTTATCCAGCCTACATAATTTCTCTGGGATTGCCACAGTGTCACAATCATTCAGAGCCGCTAACACCTCCCCTAGCAACACGCGGAGGTTCTCAAGCTTAAATTTAAAATTTGAAATTTCTGAATCCGGTCTCCCCAAATCAGAACCGTCACCCACAGAATGAAGCTCTCCGTCCTCATGTTCTGCAAATTGTGACGCAGTATCAGACATGGCTCTCGTGTCATCGGCGCGCTCTGTCCTTAACCCAGAGCTATCGCGCTTGCCTCTTAACTCGGGCATATTGTATAATACTTCTTTCATAACATTAGCCATATCATGTAAAGTGATTTGTAAGTGCCTTGATGTACTTGGCGCCTCAATCTCACGCACCTCCCGAGCGGGAGACGAAGGTACTGACACGTGAGGAGAGTTAGACGGCATAACTTCCCCCTCGTTGTCTGGTGATAATTTCTTTATCGGTACAGATTGACTTTTATTCAAAGTAATATCAATACAATTGGTACACATATTTCTATTGGGCTCCACATCGGCTTTTGAACATAATGAACAAGCAGATTCCTCTGTATCAGACATGTTTAAACAGACTAGCAATGAAGCTAGCAAGCTTGGAAATCACTTTCAATAAGTTTACAAGCAATATAAAAAACGCTGCAGCGCTTTTAAAAACACAGTTGAATAACAAAGAAAACTAATTCAGTTATAGTCAACAATTCTTAACGAGAAATGTATTAATTAGCAGAGGATTGCACCCATTAGCAAAAGGATGATTAACCCCTCAATACCCAAAAACGGATATCAAATTAAGATTTAACGCTTTTATCACAGTCAAACACACTGTCACAGGTCTGCTGTGACTGATTACCTCCCTCAAAAACGAATTTTGAAGACCCCTGAGCTCTCTAGAGACGTCCTGGATCAAGGAGGAAGAAGCAGGAAGACTGTGCTAGAATCTTAACTGCGCAACAAGGCGCTAAAAAAGGCCCCTCCCACTCATATTACAACAGTGGGAGACCTGATATAACGGTTTCTATGCAGAAAAATACGTTAGCCATGTGGAAAAAAATCATGCCCAAAAGGATTTATCACCAAAGTACCTCACAAAACGAATAACATGCCAGTAAACGTTTCAAAAACAAACTTTTTCAATGTCATGCAAAGTTATCACTAAGCCTGCTACCAGTCGCTTCCACTGCAGATAAGGCTTAAGCATTATTTCAGTATTAACAGTATTTTCTCAGTCAAATTCTAGTCCCTAGAAAATAACTCGACTGCGCATACATTTATCAGCCTGATACCAGTCGCTACTACTGCATTTAAGGCTGTACTTACATCATATGGGTAACAGCAGTGTTTTCTTAGTCAATTCCATTCCCAGAAAATATTGTACTGCACATACCTCATTTGCGGGGGACCCCGCATGCTATTCCCATTTTCTGAAGTTACCCCACTCCTCAGAATGTCGAGAACAGCCAGTGGATCTTAGTTACGCCTGCTAAGATCATAGAAAACGCAGGCAGATTCTTCTTCCAAATACTGCCTGAGATAGAAAAAACAGCACACTCCGGTGCCATTTAAAATAACAAACTTTTGATTGAAGAATAATTAAGTAAAAACTCCAACTCCTCTCGCGACCTCCTTCTTTGTTGAGGGTTGCAAGAGAATGACTGGGTATGACATGTGAGGGGAGGAGCTATATAGCAGCTCTGCTTGGGTGATCCTCTTGCAACTTCCTGTTGGGAAGGAGAATATATCCCATAAGTAATGGATGACCCGTGGACTGAACACACTTAACAAGAGAAAGCTAATAGGCAAGTTGGTCTGACCATGAGAAAAGCTAATAGGTGAGTCGGGCTGACCATGAGAAAAGCTAATAGGTGAGTCGGTCTGACCATGAGAAAAGCTAATAGGTGAGTCGGTCTGACCATGAGAAAAACAAAATGTATGCTTACCTGATAAATGTATTTATTTCTTGACACGGTGAGTCCACAGATCATCATCAATTACTGTTGGGAATATCACTCCTCACCAGCAGGAGGAGGCAAAGAGCACTACAGCAGAGCTGTTAAGTATCACTTCCCTTCCCACAACCCCCAGTCATTCGACCGAAGGAAAAGAGAAAAAGGAAATAACACAAGGTGCAGAGGTGCCAGAAGTTTATATAAACAAAAACCTATCTGAAAAAAACAGGGAGGGCCGTGGACTCACTGTGTCAAGAAAGAAATAATTTATCAGGTAAGCATAAATTTTGTTTTCTTTCTAATGACACTGTGAGTCCACGGATCATCATCAATTACTGTTGGGAATCAATACCCAAGCCAGAGGACACAGATGATAAGGGAGGGACAAGACAGGAACCTAAACAGAAGGCACCAATGCTTGAAGACCCTTTCTCCCAAAGAAAAACCTCAGCCTCAGTACAAAATTTATAGACTGTAGAAAAAAATGAACAAGGAAGGCCAGTCGCCGCCTTACAAATCTGATCTACAAAGGCCTCTTTCTTGAAGGTCCAAGAAGAAAACACCGCCCTAGAGGAGAGCTGTAATTCTCCCAGGAGGCTGGTGTCCAACAGGCTCATAAGCCCTACAAATAATACTCCTCAACCAGAAAGAAATAGAAGTAGCAGAAACGTACTGGTCTTTATGTCTATCCAGAAAGACAACAAACAAAACAGAAGACTGACGAAAGTCCTTTGAAGTCTGAAAATAAAATCTAAAGGCCCGCACAACATCTAAGTTGTGCACAGATGTTATTTATGAGAAGAAAAATTAAGACAGAGAGAAGGAACAACAAGGTCCTGATAAAATCTCTGTCGGACACAACCTTAGGAAGAAAAACAAACCTGGTACAAAGAACTGCCTTATCTGCCAGAATACTAGATAATGAAAAACATACTGCAAGCTGAGAGTTTGGAAACCCTCCGAACAAAAGAATAACCTTTCCAATATAACAACTTAAAATCTATGGAAGGTATAGGTTCAAACAGAGCCTGAAGAAAAACCTTAGAAACAAGGTTAAGACTCCAAGGGAGTACCTGACTTAAACACGGTCCAGACTCGGACCAGTGCCAGATAAAAGGATTGTACATCCGGCACATCCGCCAAACACTAGAGCAGCGGAATGGAAGCACCGAAATCTGACCCTTGAGGATACTAACAGATAAAACCCTTTCTCAAGGACTGCCTGGATAAATAATAAGATCCTTGGGGTCCTGCCATATCTTATAGAAAATCTTTTCAGAGAGAGGCTCTCAAGCCTGAATCGTAATCTCAATAACCGATTTGAAAAACCCACGTATAGCTAACAAAAGCGATCAGTCTCCAAGCAGTCAGCATCAGAGAAACAATATTTAGATGAAGGAAGGAACCCTGCAGCAGAAGATCCTTCCTCAGCGGAAGTTACCACAGATGTAGAGACATCATTTCTACTAGATCCGCCTACCAGATCCTGCTATGCCACACATGAGCTACCTGAAGTTCCAAGGAACCGGCAGAATATCTATTAGAAAAGCTAGAGGATCTCTTGACCTCGAACCCAAATAGGTAACTTGAAGTTCTGACGACCCCATCAGTACCAATTCTGGAAACCCCCAATTGGTAGAAAACCTGGAGAACACTTCCGGAAATAGTTCCCATTTCCCGGAATGGGAAGTCTGTCTGCTCAGAATCCATTTCTCAGTTGTCCACTCCAAAAATGTGGATGGCAAATAGACAGAAACTGTGAGCAATCGCCCACAGAAATACAATTCTGAAAACTTCCTTCCTAGAGGTAGATGAAAGCCACAGAGGCTATGTTGTCTGACTGGAACCCAATAAACTGGGTTACAGACAGCTGAGGCCAAAACATTAGAGCATTAAAAATCGTTCTCAATTATAAATGATGAAGAGGAGAACAGACTTCTCCCAGGACCAGAGTCCCTACGCCTTCAACGAATCCCAGATTCCTCCTCAGCCCAGCAGGCTAGAGGCTGCAGTCCCAAACGTCCTTAGACCAAAGAGCCCGATAAGGCCAACACGGCAAGAAACCCTTGTCGACTGAACTAGATTCTCTAAGACAATCCGGGCAATCCCCATTCCACTATCTGAGCATGCACAACTGCAGAGCTCTCAAACGGTAACGATCAAGGGAATGATGTCCATGGAAGCCACCGTCAGACCAATCAAATCCGTACATAGAACCACTGATTGCCTAACAGTAGAGAAAGACAAGAGGAAGGATTTTGGCTTTTGTGACCTCCGTCAGACAGATCTTTATCAATAAGGAATCAATATATTTTTTAAGCACACTATCCTTATAGATGGGAAAAGGGAGCTCTTTTACAGCTCCACTTAAAATATGTATGGGGTACTTGTTAAACACGGCTAATCACCCGTAAGGGTCTCAAGGCACTGCTCATTTTATCGACCTCAGAAAGATGAAAGGCTGAGCGGACCTCGCAGGGGATCAAACCTGCTAGGTTACTACAGAGCTCAGCCACAGTGCCTTAGAATGCTGAGCTATCTGTCTGGCTTCCGGGAATTGAACCTGTGGCCTTGGATCTTATAAACAGGCATTTATGTAGTCCGGGCATTTACCGACTAAGTTACCTCACCGGCCATTGCTTGTAGAAAGATGGCGCCTGAACCAATAGGACGTCCAGGAGGGACACCCTTGCCAGAACTGAATTGCATCCCAGAATTAGAAAACACTGGGAGCTGAGACAAAGCCATTGTACCACAAACAGAAGGAGTTTTGCCGGAAAGGCAAAACTCAAACATCTGAGATAAGTGAATGGGAACCTAAGGGTAACGCATCCTTAAATACTAGGGTCGTTATAAACTGACCCTCTTACCCAAGGCAGAAGGAAACAAATAGTCTCCATCTTGAAGACCAGTTACTCTGAGTAAACTAAATTAGGACAGAAATATCCTTCTTTTTCACTTAAGTAAAAAAAAGAAAACCGAACCCTGTTCCAAACTGGAACTGGAATATTCAATCCCAAGGTGAAAGATCCTGAACAACCTTCAGAACGCCTCTTCTCTTATCTGTTCTACAGATAATCTAGAGAAAGAGGAACCTGTTCTGAAAGGAAGGAGTTGAATTCCATGAGAGATAGTTGCGGTATTTTTAATTACTTCCCCCTGATCCAAGACTGACTGGGTATCCAAGAGGACTTGAACTGCCCCTGCTTGGGAAACAACAGGGAAGACTTCATGAAGTTACAAAGGAACTAACAGAAATAAAAGATTAGCCTAAAAGCTTTTCTGTCCTGGATCTCCTCATGGAGACCTCCAATGGAGTTAGACAATGCTTTGCACTAGCAAGATGTCGCACTTGCCCATAAAGGCTTCCATCCTTAAAAGAGCCTCTATCCTTTATATGGATTGAAGACCTCTTAGCCAGAATAGTAACGGCCCTTATTACATTAAGCACCCAGTGCCATGAAAATTAAGGAGACAGCTTATTACTGACAGGAGATTGGAAAAAAGGATACTTGACCTCCCATACCTGAAAAAATTCTCCTAACACGGCTGAGAACAGGAAAATTTCACAGATGAATCCTAGTATATATTAAACTTACTAGATTCTTGAGGATTTACAACAACAAGAAAGTTGAAGACTACCAAGTAGCCACCCCTTCCTAATTAAATTCAAAGGAGTACAGGCTTGAATCTGAAGAGAACTACTTCAGCACCAGATGAAGGATTATACTGTCCGAATTGGAGGTTTAACCCTCAGACGCTAACGACTATCCACCTCCTTCAAAGAAGGACAATATGCGTAGCAGCACTCGGAGCAGTAACCTTACTATCGGACTCATTAAATTTCCTCTTGCAAATTCCTTCTAAGATAGGAAAAGCAGATAACGCCACAGATGCCAGAAGAGACCTGGGCAGACAATTCTGCAGGCAAATAACTCCTCCAGGAGATTGAGAGGAACCGCAGAGCACTGCATGTGACACCATAAAAGGGCTTGGGATGTCTGGGGAGAAGCTGTGGCATAGCCTAAACAGCATCAACCAGGGAGCCATGAGGCTTAAATAATTCTGGATTACATTATTTAAAATCGTTAAAAACTATTTAAAATGACACTGTCACTTTAAGATTATAGATATTACTTAAAAATCTAAATATATTTAGCAACAGACCTCTTTTCCATACTTTATCAAAATAAAAACAATTTATGTAAGAACTTACCTGATAAATTCATTTTTTTCATATTAGCAAGAGTCCATGAGCTAGTGACGTATGGGATATACATTCCTACCAGGAGGGGCAAAGTTTCCCAAACCTCAAAATGCCTATAAATACACCCCTCACCACACCCACAATTCAGTTTAACGAATAGCCAAGAAGTGGGGTGATAAGAAAGGAGCGAAAGCATCAAAATAAGGAATTGGAATAATTGTGCTTTATACAAAAAAATCATAACCACCACAAAAAAAGGGTGGGCCTCATGGACTCTTGCTAATATGAAAGAAATGAATTTATCAGGTAAGTTCTTACATAAATTATGTTTTCTTTCATGTAATTAGCAAGAGTCCATGAGCTAGTGACGTATGGGATAATAAATACCCAAGATGTGGAACTTCCACGCAAGAGTCACTAGAGAGGGAGGGATAAAATGAAGACAGCCAATTCCGCTGAAAAATAATAATCCACAACCCAAAACAAAAGTTTTAATCTTAATAATGAAAAAAACTGAAATTATAAGCAGAAGAATCAAACTGAAACAGCTGCCTGAAGTACTTTTCTACCAAAAACTGCTTCAGAAGAAGAGAAAACATAAAAATGGTAGAATTTAGTAAAAGTATGCAAAGAAGACCAAGTTGCTGCTTTGCAAATCTGATCAACAGAAGCTTCATTCCTAAACGCCCAGGAAGTAGAAACTGACCTAGTAGAATGAGCCGTAATCCTTTGAGGCGGGGATTTACCCGACTCTACATAAGCATGATGAATCAAAGACTTTAACCAAGACGCCAAAGAAATGGCGGAGGCCTTCTGACCTTTTCTGGACCCAGAAAAGATAACAAATAGACTAGAAGTCTTTCTAAAATCTTTAGTAGCTTCAACATAATATTTTAAAGCTCTTACTACATCCAAAGAATGTAAAGATCTCTCAAGAGAATTCTTAGGATTAGGACACAATGAAGGAACAACAATTTCTCTACTAATGTTGTTAGAATTCACAACCTTAGGTAAAAATTTAAATGAAGTCCGCAACACCGCCTTATCCTGATGAAAAATCAGAAAAGGAGATTCACAAGAAAGAGCAGATAACTCAGAAACTCTTCTAGCAGAAGAGATGGCCAAAAGGAACAGAACTTTCCAAGAAAGTAATTTAATATCCAGAGAATGCATAGGTTCAAACGGAGGAGCCTGTAAAGCCCTCAGAACCAAATTAAGACTCCAAGGAGGAGAGATTGACTTAATGACAGGTTTGATATGAACCAAAGCCTGCACAAAACAATGAATATCAGGAAGATTAGCAATCTTTCTGTGAAAAAGAACAGAAAGAGCAGAGATTTGTCCTTTCAAGGAACTTGCAGACAAACCTTTATCCAAACCATCCTGAAGAAACTGTAAAATTCTAGGAATTCTAAAAGAATGCCAGGAGAATTTATGAGAAGAACACCAAGAAATGTAAGTCTTCCAGACTCGATAATAAATCTTCCTAGACACAGATTTACGAGCCTGTAACATAGTATTAATTACTGAGTCAGAGAAACCTCTATGACTAAGAATCAAGCGTTCAATTTCCATACCTTCAAATTTAATGATTTGAGATCCTGATGGAAAAAAGGGCCTTGAGATAGGTCTGGTCTTAACGGAAGAGTCCAAGGTTGGCAACTGGCCATCCGAATGAGATCCGCATACCAAAACCTGTGAGGCCATGCTGGAGCCACCAGTACAAACGAATGTTCCATTAGAATCTTGGAAATCACTTTTGGAAGAAGAACTAGAGGCGGAAAGATATAGATAGGATGATAATTCCAAGGAAGCGACAACGTGTCCACTGCCTCCGCCTGAGGATCCCTGGATCTGGACAGATACCTGGGAAGTTTCTTGTTTAGATGAGAGGCCATCAGATCTATTTCTGGAAGTCCCCAGATTTGAACAATCTGAAGAAATACCTCTGGGTGAAGGGACCATTCGCCCGGATGTAACGTCTGGCGACTGAGATAATCCGCTTCCCAATTGTCTACACCTGGGATGTGAACCGCAGAGATTAGACAGGAGCTGGATTCCGCCCATACAAGTATCCGAGATACTTCTTTCATAGCCTGAGGACTGTGAGTCCCACCTTGATGATTGACATATGCCACGGATGTGACATTGTCTGTCTGAAAACAAATAAACGATTCTCTCTTCAGAAGAGGCCAGAACTGAAGAGCTCTGAAAATCGCACAGAGTTCCAAAATGTTGATTGGTAATCTCGCCTCCTGAGATTCCCAAACCCCCTGCGCTGTCAGAGATCCCCATACAGCTCCCCAACCTGACAGACTCGCATCTGTTGAGATCACAGACCAGGTTGGACGAACAAAAGAAGCCCCTTGGACTAAACGATGGTGATCTATCCACCACGTTAGAGAGTGTCGTACTTTAAGGATTTAAGGATATTAATTGTGATATCTTTGTATAATCCCTGCACCACTGGTTCAGCATACAAAGCTGAAGAGGTCGCATGTGAAAACGAGCAAAGGGGATCGCATCCGATGCAGCAGTCATGAGACCTAGAATTTCCATGCACAAAGCTACCGAAGGGAATGATTGAGACTGAAGGTTTCGACAGGCTGAAACCAATTTCAGACGTCTCTTTTCTGTTAGAGACAAGGTCATGGACACTGAATCTATTTGAAAACCCAAAAAGGTTACCTTTGTCTGAGGAATCAATGAACTCTTTGGTAAATTGATCCTCCAACCATGTCTTTGAAGAAACGACACAAGTTGATTCGTATGAGATTCTGCAGAATGTGAAGACTGAGCAAGTACCAAGATATCGTCCAAATAAGGAAATACCGCAATACCCTGTTCTCTGATTAGAGAGAAGGGCACCGAGAACCTTTGAAAAGATCCTTGGAGCTGTTGCTAGGCCAAACGGAAGGGCCACAAACTGGTAATGCTTGTCTAGAAAAGAGAATCTCAGAAACTGATAATGAGCTGGATGAATTGGAATATGAAGGTATGCATCCTGTAAATCTATTGTGGACATATAATGCCCTTGCTGAACAAAAGGCAGAATAGTCCTTATAGTTACCATTTTGAATGTTGGTATCCTTACAGAACGATTCAATATTTTTAGATCCAGAACTGGTCTGAAGGAATTCTCCTTCTTTGGTACAATGAATAGATTTGAGTAAAACCCCAGACCCTGTTCCAGAACTGGAACTGGCACAATTACCCCAGCCAACTCTAGATCTGAAACACATTTCAGAAACGCCTGAGCCTTCACTGGGTTTATTGGAATGCGAGAGAGAAAAAATCTTCTCGCAGGCGGCATTACCTTGAAACCTATTCTGTACCCTTGTGAAACAATGTTCTGAATCCAAAGACTGTGAATCGAATTGATCCAAATATCTTTGAAAAATCGTAACCTGCCCCCTAGCAGCTGTGCTGGAATGAGGGCTGCACCTTCATGTGGACTTGGGAGCTGGCTTTGACTTTCTAAAAGGCTTGGATTTATTCCAGACTGGAGAAGGTTTCCAAACGGAAACCGTTCCTTTAGGGGAAGGGTCAGGCTTCTGTTCCTTATTCTGACGAAAGGAATGAAAACGATTAGCAGCCCTGTATTTAACTTTAGATTTTTTTGTCTTGAGGCAAAAAGGTTCCTTTCCCCCCAGTAACAGTTGAAATAATAGAATCCAACTGAGAACCAAATAGTTTATTACCTTGGAAAGAAAGAGAAAGCAAAGTTGACTTAGAAGTCATATCTGCATTCCAAGTTTTAAGCCATAAAGCTCTTCTAGCTAAAATAGCTAAAGACATATACCTGACATCAATTCTAATGATATCAAAATCACAAATAAAGTTATTAGCATGTTGAAGTAGTTTAACAATGCTATGAGTATTATGGTCTGACACTTGTTGCGCTAAAGCCTCCAACCAGAAAGTTGAAGCTGCAGCAACATCAGCCAAAGAAATAGCAGGTCTAAGAAGATTACCTGAACATAAATAAGCTCTCCTTAGAAAGGATTCAAGTTTCCTATCTAAAGGATCCTTAAAGGAAGTACTATCCGCCGTAGGAATAGTAGTACGTTTAGCAAGAGTAGAGATAGCCCCATCAACTTTAGGGATTTTATCCCAAAACTCTAATCTATCAGATGGCACAGGGTACAATTTCTTAAACCTTTGAGAAGGAGTAAATGAAGTACCCAGATTATTCCATTCCCTAGAAAATACTTCAGAAATAGCATCAGGGACAGGAAAAACTTCTGGAATAACTATATGAGGTTTGAAAACCGAATTTAAACGCTTAGTAGATTTAGTATCAAGAGGACTGGACTCCTCCATATCTAATGTGATTAACACTTTTTTAAGTAAAGAACGAATAAATTCCATTTTAAATAAATATGAAGATTTATCAGTGTCAATATCTGACACAGAATCTTCTGAACCAGATAGATCCTCATCAGAAACAGACAAGTCAGAATGATGACGGTCACTTAAAAATTCATCTGAAATATGAGAAGTTTTAAAAGACCTTTTATGCTTACTGGAAGGAGGAATAACAGACAGAGCCTTCCTAATAGATTTAGAAACAAATTCTTTTACATTAACAGGAACATCCTGAGCATTAGATGTTGAGGGAACAACAACAGGTAATGGATTATTACTAATGGAAATACTATCTGCATTAGCAAGTTTACCATGACATTCATCACAAACTACAGCCGGAGGAACAGTTACCACAAGTTTACAACAAATGCACTTAACTTTGGTAGAACCAGCATCAAGCAGCGTCTTTCCGAAGTAGATTCTGATCCAGGGTCAAGTTGAGACACCTTGCAATATGTAATAGAAAAAACAACATATAAAGCAAAATTATCAAATTCCTTAAATGACAGTTTCAGGAATGGGAAAAAATGCCAATGAACAAGCCTCTAGCAACCAGAAGCAATGAAAAATGAGACTGAAATAATGTGAAAAAAAGGTGGAGACAAGAATGACGCCCACATTTTTTGGCGCATAAAAATGACGCCCACATTATTGGCGCTAACGCCAAGATTTTTTGGCGCCAAGTATGACGCCACATCCGGTGACGCCGAAAAAAATAACGCCCACATTTTTGGTGCAAAAAAACGTCAAAAAAATGACGTAACCACGAACAACTTCCGGAGTCAATTAGGGCGCCGGAAATGACAAAATTTTTGCGCCAAAAAAGTCAGCGCCAAAAATGACGCAATAAATTGAAGCATTTTCAGCCCCCGCGAGCCTAACAGCCCGCAGGGAAAAAAGTCAATTGAAAAACTTTTAAGGTAAGAAAAAATAATCATTCATATGCATTATCCCAAATAATGAAACTGACTGTCTGAAATAAGGAATATTGATCATCCTGAATCAAGGCAAATATAAGTTTAAACACATATATTTAGAACTTTATAAATAAAGTGCCCAACCATAGCTTAAGAGTGTCATAATAAAATAAGACTTACTTACCCCAAGACACTCATCTACATATAGTAGATAGCCAAACCAGTACTGAAACGAAAATCAGTAGAGGTAATGGTATATAAGAGTATATCGTCGATCTGAAAAGGGAGGTAGGAGAAGAAATCTCTACGACCGATAACAGAGAACCTATGAAATAGATCCCGTAGAAGGAGACCATGGTATTCAAATAGGCAATACTCTCTTCACATCCCTCTGACATTCACTGCACTCTGAGAGGAAAACCGGGCTCCAGCCTGCTGCGAAGCGCATTTCAACGAAGAATCTAGCACAAACTTACTTCACCACCTCCACGGGAGGCAAAGTTTGTAAAACTGAATTGTGGGTGTGGTGAGGGGTGTATTTATAGGCATTTTGAGGTTTGGGAAACTTTGCCCCTCCTGGTAGGAATGTATATCCCATACGTCACTAGCTCATGGACTCTTGCTAATTACATGAAAGAAAACAATTGATTTCCTTAAGTGAAAGAAATCCAGCATAAACAAATGTACAAATATGTGGAGGGTTAATCCTCACACCCACTGTTCCACTGTTTTTTATTTTTCCAGAGCAATAGGAAAACACATCTAAATAAGAGTCAAGAGAACTTCAGCTCTGTAGAATAGAAACGCTCAACTAAAATGGCGCAGCTCTGTCATGTAGAGGAGGCGTGGCCAAAAGTCGGCATGAAAAAAACTCTATTCTGTCGACTATTCTTTCTACTATGAGGTATCAGTAGCTAAAATCAGCAATTGAAACCTTTATATCAGGGATCAATCTGTGAGCTATATTTCACAGCCCAAAAACGTGTAAAACAGAACACTGACAACTTCGCACAGCTCCTATAATGTATATTAATCACGGAGCTGGGGAATCACCCGTACTGCATATAAGATGGATGACACCATGCAGAACCATAGAAAGGGCGCCAAAAACGCTCTCTTACCCGTCCCTGTACCATTCCCTCTATGAACTAGGGAACCTAATAGGGTACTTTACTATAACATAAAATTATATATACTGTCACAGCAACTAAACTTTAGCCCACTGGTAGTTAACTCCTTCCCTTTATGAAGGAGGATAACGGTCTCCATGTCTCATGCATACTGTGCCTGCCACTGCCGTAATCATCCATAAAGATAGTCTCATTAAAGAGCAGAGGGTCTCAACCCCTTCAGTGCCAGCCTTCTAGCCCTAGAAGAGCAAAAGGCACTTACCTGCATTCCAGTCGTCCGGCAGATGACTCACAAAGTATGAGAGTATGCCACTCCTCACAGAGACCTGTGTAAAATGAAAAAGACAGAGTAAACTTACTCAGGCTTTCTATATCAGGGCAGCAACATGTTAGGAAAACACAGCAAAGAACACTTTACAAGTTCCTAACTGCTTAAAAGCTACCACAGCTCTGCTGAAGAGACTAACATGGAATACAGCTAAACCCAGCTAGTGAACTCAGCTTCAAAACAAAAAAAATCTTCATAGAAGACCTTCTTATACAGACACCTAATTACTTCAACTCCTCCTTGCACGAGAGGCAAAGAGAATGACTGGGGGTTGTGGGAAGGGAAGTGAAACTTAACAGCTCTGCAGTGGTGCCCTTTGCCTCCTCCTGCTGGCCAGAAGTGATATTCCCAACAGTAATTGATGATGATCCGTGGACTCACCGTGTCATTAGAAAGAAAGCTAATAGGTGAGTCGGTCTGAACATGAGAAAAGCTAATAGGTGAGTCGGTCTGACCACGAGACAAGCTAAAAGATGGGATGGTCTGACAATGAGAAAAGCTAAGAGGTGGGAGGGTCTGACCATGAGAAAAGCTAAGAGGTGAGTCGGTCTGACCATGAGAAAAGCTAAGAGGTGGGAGGGTCTGACCATGAGAAAAGCTAAGAGGTGGGAGGGTCTGACCATGAGAAAAGCTAAGAGATTGGAGGGTCTGACCATGAACTAGGAGGGTCTGATCTAGAGAAGAGCTAGAAGCATGGATGGTCAGACTATAAGATAAGCTAGGGTTTGGGAGGGTCAGACTGTGAGATGAGCTAGGTGTTGGGAGGGTCAGACTGTAAGATAAGCTAGAGGTTGGGAGGTCAGACTGTGAGATAAGCTAGAGGTTGGGAGGGTCAGACTGTGAGATAAGCTAGAGGTTGGGAGAGTCAGACTGTGAGATAAGCTAGAGGTTGGGAGAGTCAGACTGTGAGATGAGCTAGGTGTTGGGAGGGTCAGACTGTGAGATGAGCTAGGTGTTGGGAGGGTCAGACTATGAGATGAGCTAGGTGTTGGGAGGGTCAGACACTGAGATGAGCTAGGTGTTGGGAGGGTCAGACACTGAGATGAGCTAGGTGTTGGGAGGGTCAGACACTGAGATGAGCTAGGTGTTGGGAGGGTCAGACACTGAGATGAGCTAGGTGTTGGGAGGGTCAGACACTGAGATGAGCTAGGTGTTGGGAGGGTCAGACACTGAGATGAGCTAGGTGTTGGGAGGGTCAGACTGTGAGACGAGCTAGGTGTTGGGAGGATCAGACTGTGAGACGAGCTAGGTGTTGAGAGGGCCAGACTGTGAGACGAGCTAGGTGTTGGGAGGGTCAGACTGTGAGACGAGCTAGGGGTTTGGAGGGTCAGACTGTGAGATGAGCTAGGGGTTGGGAGGGTCAGACAATAAGATGAGGTAGGGGTTGGGGGGTCAGATTTAAGATGAGCAAGGTGTTGGGAGAGTGTGACCATTAAAAGAGCTAGGTGTTGGGAGGGTCTTACCTTTAAGATTAGCTAGGGGTTGGGGAAATCTGACTATGAGAGAAACTAGAAGGGTATGACCAGGACAGGGAATTAAGAGGTGGGAGTGTTGGACCAGGAAAGGAAACTAGGAGGTGGGAGGGTCTGACCAGGACAGATAACTAGGAGGTGGAGGGTTGGACCAGGACAGGGAACTAGGAGGTGGGAGTGTTGGACCAGGACAGGGAGTTAGGGGTGGGAGTTTTTGACCAGGACAGGGAACTAGGAGCTGGGAGTGTTGGACCAGGACAGGGAACTAGGAGGTGGGAGTGCTGGACCAGGACAAGGAACTAGGAGGTGGGAGTGTTGGACCAGGACAGGGAACTAGGAGGTGGGAGTGTTGGACCAGGACAGGGAACTAGGAGGTGGGATTGTTGGACCAGGACAGGGAACTAGGAGGTGGGAGTGTTGGACCAGGACAGGGAACTAGGAGGTGGGAGTGTTGGACCAGGACAGGGAACTAGGAGGTGGGAGTGTTGGACCAGGACAGGGAACTAGGAGGTGGGAGTGTTGGACCAGGACAGGGAACTAGGAGGTGGGAGTGTTGGACCAGGACAGGGAACTAGGAGGTGGGAGTGTTGGACCAGGACAGGGAACTAGGAGGTGGGAGTGTTGGATCAGGACAGGGAAATAGGAGGTGGGAGTGTTGGACCAGGACAGGGAACTAGGAGGTGGGAGGGTCTAACCAGGACAGGGAACTAGGAGGTGGGAGTGTTGGACCAGGACAGGGAACTAGGAGGTGGGAGTGTTGGACCAGGACAGGGAACTAGGAGGTGGGAGGGTCTAACCAGGACAGGGAACTAGGAGGTGGGAGTGTTGGACCAGGACAGGGAACTAGGAGGTGGGAGTGTTGGACCAGGAAAGGAAACTAGGAGGTGGGAGGGTCTGACCAGGACAGGGAACTAGGAGGTGTGAGGGTCTGACCAAGAAAGGGAACTAGGAGGTGGGAGGGTTGGACTAGGACAGTGAACTAGAAGGTGTGAGGGTCTAACCAGGACAGGGAACTAGAAGGTGTGAGGATCTAACCAGGACAGGAAACTAGAATGGTGGAGTGTTGGACCCAGAGCCGCCACTAGAAATTTTGGGGCCCCTAACTTAACCATGGATCAGGCCCCCCCTTTGACGTGCAATTTTTGACCAAGTGACTAAAATGTATATGCACTTTATTCTTAAGTGTAGTCAAACTTGGAAATGTTGTAAAGGTAGTGACACACAAACACACTCAAGACACTGATATACACAGACACACATAAGGATTCACATATAGATACTCTAGCAGACACCCAATGAAACACACAAACACACTCAGACACCCAAACAGACACTCAGCACTTGTTTACTTTGACCTGACGAATAATGAGGTAGACTACAGCTTTGTCAAAAAAGGAGATTTACAAGACAAAATATGGAGTTCTGATAATCTTTTTCTCAAGGAAGATGTCAACTAAATGATGACAACAACATGCAGTGGCTGAAAGGAAGGGCCCTGAACCACCTAAACAATAATTTAAAGCTTAAGTGGTGGATTGGTGACTTACGGAAAGGTCTGTAGAAAGATGAGAATAATCAGTAGTAGGGTCAAAGGGTCCTAAAAAGGTACAGACAATAAAAACAAACTCAAACACAAACTTGCACATACACCCAAGGAAACACCCACTGAGACAGCCTCAGAAAACACACAGACATACACACTCACAGTCATCCACAGAAAACACACAAAGACATACATACAGACACACCCTCACTGAGACATCCACAGAAAACACACAAAGACATACACAAATACACCCTCACAGACACACCCACAGAAAATGCACAAAGACATACGCACACACCCTCACAAACACACCCACAGAAAATTAACAAAAAGAAAATTTATGCTTACCTGATAAATGTATTTCTTCTTAGACACGATGAGTCCACGGATTATCTTCATTACTTATGGGATATTCACTTCCTGGTCAGCAGGAAGAGGCAAAGAGCACCACAGCAGAGCTGTTAAATAGCTCCTCCCTTCCCTCCCACTCCAGTCATTCAACCGAAGTTAGGAAGAGAAAAGAAAAGCCAAGATGCAAAGGTGACTAAAGTTTACAATAAAAAACATCCTGTCTTAAAAGAACAGGGCGGGCCGTGGACTCATCGTGTCTAAGAAGAAATAAATTTATCAGGTAAGCATAAATTTTCTTTTCTTCTTAAAGACACGATGAATCCACGGATCGTCTTTATTACTTATGGGATCCAATACCTAAGCTAGAGTACACAAATGATACGGGAGGGACAAGACAGGATACCTAAACGGAAGGCACCACTGCATGAAGAACCTCCCAAAAGCAGCCTCAGCAAAAGTATCAAATTTGTAAAATTTTGTAAAAGTGTGAAGAGAAGACCAAGTTGCAACCTTGCAAATCTGTTCCACAGAAGCTTCATTTTTGAATGCCCATGAGGAAGCAACAGCCCTAGTAGAATGAGCCGTAATCATTTCAGGAGGCTGCTGTCCAACAGTCTCGTAAGCCAAACGTATAATACTCTTCAGCCAAAAAGAAAGAGAAGCAGCCATAGCTTTCTGTCCCCTACGTTTGCCTGAAAATACCACAAGCAAAGAGGAAGACTGGCGAAAGTCTTTAGTCGCCTGTAAATAAAACTTTAAAGCATGAACTGCATCCAAGTTGTGCAAGAGCCTCTCTTTCTTAGGAGGAGGATTAGGACACAAGGAAGGTACAACAATTTCCTGATTAATATTCCGTTCAGAAACAACCTTGGGAAGAAATCCAAATTTCGAACGTAAGATAACCTTATCCGCATGAAAAATAAGGTAAGGGGGCTCGCATTGTAATGCTGAAAGCTCAGACACTCTACGAGCAGAAGAAATCGCTACCAAAAATAAAACCTTCTAAGATAACAACTTGATATCTAAGGAATGCATAGGTTCTGTTACGGTTACCCTTAGTCTCGCTGAGAGATGGACCGCTTAGTAGCCTGGATTCCTATTGCTGAAGAGGGGAGAAGCTGCTTTCCATAGTATTCTATATGAGTCTCGCAAATGTAGAATAATCCCCCTTAGCTGTAGTACAGCTAGGATACCCTTCTGCCCACAAAAACGAGTCAACGCTGCGATTGAGGGACAACCAAGAACTCAGGACTGGGATGCCCAGCCTGCTTTTTATTGAGGTTACATGCACACAGGGCACTCCCAGGGGGGGAAGCATAAAATCCCCCATCACACATTTAGATAGAGAGACAACGCACTTTGACAGGCCACAATAGGATTACAGTACTTCAGCAGATAACAAGTTACACACAAGAAAACAATGCAGTCCATCTTATCAATTAGCAGTCTGACTCCGGAGGTGATTAGACAATGGGAATGTTTATCACTAAACTTAATTAGAGCTGATGCCAGCAAACTTGTATTTAGAAAATAGTTTCTAAAAGCTGAACAAAGTTAACTCTTTATGAAATGATACTTGTTACGGTTTTCTTGGAGCCCTTCTTAGGCGCTGGCTTGGCTGGTTCAGGCATTGCTGCTGGGAAATAAGCTCTTCACAACAAAATAACTAATGCTTCTGTAACAGTGCTCCCTTTCTGTGGAACACTCTGGCAGACACGGTCTGACCCCTTTTCGGGGCAGACTAAGGCTGTCCAGACCGCTGGTTATGCCGGGCTGAGGTCGGTTTGTCCGGACAACCCGTCGGCGTTGCCATTCTGTTTCCCAGGTCTGTAAGTAATGGTGAAATTGAAGGGTTGCAACGATAAACTCCAACGTAATAGCCTGCCGTTATCTCCAGAGACCCGGTTCAGCCACACCAACGGGTTATGGTCAGTGACCAGAGTGAACTCCTGCCCATATAAATAGGGAGTCAAAGCTTCCGGCTGATGTAGGCAACTGGATGCTCCCCTCCATCTTCGCCTACTTGGCTGAGGACGGCTCCCAGCCCGAACATGGAAGCATCTGTATGGACGATAAAACGTTTGTTAAGGGCTGGGGCCGCCAAGACAGGAGCGTTAATTAGAGAATTTTTGAGAGCCTGGAAAGCCGTTTCACAGTGGGGAGACCACAGGACCTGTCGAGGTAAGTTCTTCTTGGTCAAGTCAGTCAGGGGTTTGGCAAGTGTGCTGTAGTCTGGTACGAACCGTCTATAGTACCCTGCCGTGCCCAGGAAGGCTAGGACCTGAGTCTTAGTGATGGGGGTGGGCCAATTGGCAACAGCTTCTATCTTGGCCGGCTCTGGTCGCTGCTTTCCACACCCCACCCGGTGACCCAGGTACTGTACCTCGGCCATCCCAAAGTGGCATTTTTCTGGCTTCAGAGTCAGGCCAGCAGCCCGGATCTGATCCAGAACCATTCCTACGTGAGCTAAGTGGTCCTACCAGGACTCACTGTGGATCGCTATGTCGTCCAGGTAGGCGCAAGCAAAACTCTGGAAGCCATCCAGGAGCCTATCCACCAAGCGCTGGAATGTAGCTGGGGCATTCTTCATCCCAAACGGCATTACCCTAAACTGATATAAGCCGAATGGGGTGACGAATGCCGACTTGGGGATAGCCTCCGGGGCCAGGGGAATCTGCCAGTAACCTTTGCAGAGGTCAATAGTGGTCAGGTAATTTCCCCTGGCTATACGATCGAGTAGCTCGTCTACCCTGGGCATAGGGTAAGCGTCCGTCACGGTCTTTTCATTGAGCCCCCGATAGTCTACGCAGAACCGGGCGGTCCCATCTTTCTTGGGCACCAAGACAACTGGGGAGGCCCAGGGACTATCGGAGGGCTCAATTACCCTGAGTTGGAGCATCTCATCGATCTCCTTCTTCATTCCTGTCCTAACTGCTTCGGGGATTCGGTACGGAGCCTGGCGCAAGGGAGCTTGTCCCGGAGTATCTACCTGGTGGGTGGTTAAAGTAGTGTACCCTGGCTGCGGGGAGAAGGTGAGGTGTTTGGACTGTAGGAGTTGGTTGAGCTGCTCCCTTTCAGTGGGGCTAAGTCAGTCTCCTATCTGAACCTGAGCCACTATACCTGTGGGGAGACTCTTTTCTAATAGGTCTGGAATGGGTAGACTGTCGGGGTCTTCATGAGGGGAACAGCATACGGCCGTCACGTTCTCTGGTCGCTCAAAATATTCCTTGAGCATGTTTACATGGAATGTCTTTCTAAGATTGTTGTCGTGGCAGCTAGCTATCACATAAGTGGTGTCTCCCCTTTTCTCTACGATCTGGTAGGGGCCCTGCCAGGACGCCTGCAATTTGTCTGTCTTCACCGGCTTAAGTACTAACACCTTTTGTCCGATGGTGAAGATTCTCTTTCGGGCCCCCCGATCGTACCATACTTTCTGTCTTCTCTGGGCCGACTGGAGATTAGCCTGCACGGATTTGGCTAATTGCTCCATTCGGTCCCTGAGTTCCAGCACGTATGGCACAATGGGGACACCGTCAGTCTCCATCTCTCCCTCCCAGTGCTCTCGGATCAGGTTTAGGGGTCCCCGTACCTTTCTTCCATAGAGCAACTCGAAGGGAGAGAACCCTGTCGTTTCCTGGGGCGCCTCCCGATAAGCAAATAGGAGGTGCGGCAGGAAGCGTTCCCAGTCTCGGTATTCCTGAGTGAACGTCTTGAGCATTTGCTTGAGGGTCCCATTGAACCTCTCACACAGCCCGTTCGTCTGGGGGTGGTATGGGGAGCTCAGGAAGGACTTAATTTTGCAAACCTGCCAGAGTTGTTGGGTCAATTCAGCCGTAAATTGGGTGCCTCGGTCGGATAGGATTTCTTTTGGAAATCCTACCCGGGAGAACACCTGTACTAGTGCATTCGCTACCGTATCCGCTTGTATGTTGGATAGGGCGACAGCCTCTGGGTACCTGGTAGCGTAGTCCACTACGGTAAGAATGTAGCGCTTACCGGAGGGACTAGGGGTAGCCAGTGGTCCCACTAGGTCAATACCAACCTGGCTGAAGGGTTCCTCTACAATGGGCATATTTACTAGATGGGCTTTAGGGTGATCGCCTCGCCTTCCTACTCGTTGACACACATCGCAGGTGTTACAGTAAGTTCTAACGTCAGCGTGTACCCCTGGCCAAAAGAACGTGTGAGTAATGCGGTGTAGGGTACGGGTTACGGCTAGGTGGCCTGCTAAGGGGATGTCGTGGCCTATCTTGAGGAGTTCTTGACGGTATTTGTGGGGCACTACCAGCTGTCGCCTACGCTGTCCCCTTTTCTCTGTCCAGCGGTATAGTTTCCCTTTTTCCCATAAGAATGTTTTGTTATCTGCCCCGCCCCCTCCGGTCTCTGCTCGTTCCCGGTAGTTTTGTAAGGTTGGGTCAGACTTAGGTATGGGGCCTAACATGTCAGGCAAGGTCGGGGTAGGTCTTACCTGTGTCTCCCGCACGGGCTTGGGCCCGTGTAGTCACTGGGTCCACCTCGTTGTTGCATACTGGAGCATAGGCAGAAGTCATGGGGCCCAAATCGTTGCCCAGTAGTACTTCGGCAGGTAAATTATCCATTATGCCCACGTTCACAGCCCCCTTTCCCGCTCCCCAATCAAGATGCACTTTAGCTATTGGAATTTTGTACACATCCCCCCCGCCACTCTAACAGCCACAGTCTGTCCGGATCGCTTGTGCTCCGGCACCAAATGACTCTGTACCAGCGTGATAGTAGCCCCTGTGTCTCTCAATCCCTCGGTAGATCGCCCCTCAAGCCATACCTTCTGCCGATGGTGCTGGCGGTTATCTGAGGCAGCATATACAGGGTCCGCCTCGTGAAGTGGCCCCAAATATTCCTCCATAGGGGCCTCTTGGTTAACACAGAGGGCCCGGGCCAGACGATATGACCCAGAGGGGTAATTGTAATTCCTGGGTGTCTGGTGCGTATTAAGGGGGCAGCTAGCCATGAAATGCCCTGGTTGCTTGCATCGGTGGCAAGTCGGTCTGGGACGCTCAGAGCTGTTATTGGGTGGTCCTGAGTGTCGGGCGGGCCCTGCGGGCACCGGGGCTCGGAATTCAGCACGAGGGGGTGCACGGTAAACCTCTCTGGGTTCGACCCGTGCTGGAGCTCGGTAGTTCGTGGGTTCGTGAAGACGGGAGTCATAATGTTCATCGGCCAATTTGGCTGCTTCTTCTAAGGTAGAAGGCCGCCTGTCTCGCAGCCATTCCTTCCCTTGCTGTTCCATGCCATTATAAAAATGTTCTAAGAGAAAAAATTGTAAAATTTCCTCCCCAGTCACCGCTTTACTTCCGCTCATCCAGTGATTTGCCGCACTCCGCATTCGGTGCGCCCATTCCATATGGGTATCGTTAGGCTTCTTTTTCGTGCCCCAAAACTGTTGGCGATAAGTGTCCGGAGTTACCGCGTACTGTCGCAACAGTGTCTCCTTAACTAGCTCATACTGTGTCACTTCCTCAGCACCCAGAGTACGAAAGGCTTCCAGGGCTCGCCCGGATAGTTTCCCAGACAATATCGTGGGCCACTCTCTGTTGGGAATCTGGTGCAGGGCACATTGCCTTTCGAAGTCCGCCAAATATTCATCAATCCCTGTCTCGCTCTCTAGGAAGGGTCGAAATGCCGCATAGGGTATCTTGGGCCTCCCAGCATTTTCGACAGGGATGATTACCTGCGGGGCTTCGGCATTGCGGTGTGCGTTCGCTAGGTTGAGTTCGTGGGCTCGAGTCTTTCGTATATCCTCGTCCGCTTCCGCCATCAACTGCTGTACCAATTCCATGGAGGGGTTCGGCCCGTACAGTGAGAGCCTCTCCCGAACAATCCTGTTTTTTTCATCACTAATCGTGGTCGGTGTTTCCGCCATTGTGAAGATCTGATCCAGTTCGGTCAATTTTGCGATCAGCTCTCTCCTCGGCCGGTTGCTGGCGTACCCCCCTCTGCTTTCAAGTAAATCCTTTAGGGTTGTACGCTTCAATTTTTAGTAAGCGCTCTCCATCCGTTCTGTACCTCTCCTAGGAAATCCAGGAAAATCCCACCGCTGCCACCAAATGTTACGGTTACCCTTAGTCTCACTGAGAGATGGACCGCTTAGTAGCCTGGATTCCTATTGCTGAAGAGGGGAGAAGCTGTTTTCCATAGTATTCTATATGAGTCTCGCAAATGTAGAATAATCCCCCTTAGCTGTAGTACAGCTAGGATACCCTTCTGCCCACAAAAACGAGTCAACGCTGCGATTGAGGGTCAACCAAGAACTCAGGACTGGGATGCCCAGCCTGCTTTTTATTGAGGTTACATGCACATAGGGCACTCCCAGGGGGGGAAGCATAAAATCCTCCATCACACATTTATATAGAGAGACAACGCCCTTTGACAGGCCACAATAGGATTACAGTACTTCAGCAGATAACAAGTTACACACAAGAAAACAATGCAGTCCATCTTATCAATTAGCAGTCTGACTCCGGAGGGGATTAGACAATGGGAATGTTTATCACTAAACTTAATTAGAGCTGATGCCAGCAAACTTGTATTTAGAAAATAGTTTCTAAAAGCTGAACAAAGTTAACTCTTTATGAAATGATACTTGTTACGGTTTTCTTGGAGCCCTTCTTAGGCGCTGGCTTGGCTGGTTCAGGCATTGCTGCTGGGAAATAAGCTCTTCACAACAAAATAACTAATGCTTCTGTAACAGGTTCAAACTGAACCCCTTGAAGAACCTTGAGAACTAAATTAAGACTCCATGGAGGAGTAACTGGTCTAATCACAGGCCTGATTCTGGTTAAGGCCTGACAAAAAGACTGAACATCAGGGACATCAGCTAGACGCTTGTGTAACAGGATAGATAATGCTGAAATTTGACCCTTTAAATAATAATCCTTTCTCCAATGCTTCCTGGAGAAACGACAAAATCCTAGGAATCCTAACTCTACTCCAAGAGTAGCCCTTGGATTCACACCTATAAAGGTATTTACACCAAATATTGTGATAAATCTTTCTAGTAACAGGCTTGCAAGTCTGAATCAAAGTGTCTATGACAGAGTCAAAAAAATCTTGCTTGGCAAGAATCAACCATTTAATCTCCAAGCAGTTACCTTCAGAGAATCTAGATTTGGATGATGGAAGGGTCCCTGAATCATAAGGTCCTTTCGAAGCGGAAGTCTCCAAGGAGGTAGAGACGACATCTCCACCAGGTCAGCATACCAGATCCTGCGAGGCCAGGCCGGTGCTATGAGAATCACTGAAGCCCTTTCCTGTTTGATCCGGGCAATCACTCGCGGAAGGAAAGCAAACGGAGGAAACAGATATGCTAGATTGGAGGACCAAGGGGCCGCCAAAGCATCTACAGCGCCGCCTGAGGATCTCTGGATCTCGACCCGTACCTCAGAAGTTTGGCATTCTGCCTGGATGCCATGAGATCCAACTCCGGCTGACCCCATTTGAGGATCAGACTGGAGAACACATCCGGATGAAGTTCCCACTCCCCCAGATGAAAAGTCTGTCTGCTCAGAAAATCCGCCTCCCAGTTGTCCACCCCTGGGATGTGGATTGCAGACAGACAACAAGAATGGGCCTCCGCCCACTGAATTATTTTGGAAACCTCTGTCATCGCTAAGGAACTCCTTGTTCCTCCCTGATGATTGATGTAGGCCACTGACGTTATGTTGTCCGTCTGGAACCTGATAAACTGAACCGAAGCTAGTTGAGGCCAGGCCAGGAGAGTAAGGTAGATCGCTCTCAGTTCCAGAATGTTTATGGGCAAAATAGACTCCGACTGAGACCATATCCCCTGAGCCCTTAGAGAGCCCCAAACTGCTCCCCACCCCAGCAGGCTGGCATCTGTTGTCACAATCTCCCAGGAGGGTCTGCGAAAACACGTTCCCTGGGAGAGATAATCTAGAGACAACCACCAAAGAAGACTCCTTTGTCTCCTGTGCCAAAAGAAGTTGAGGGGACAAGTCCAAATAATTTTCGTTACATTGTTTGAGCATGTCCAACTGCAGAGCTCTGAGATGAAAGCGAGCAAACGGGACGATGTCCATTGCCGCTACCATCAGACCTATTAACTCCATGCACTGGGTCACTGAAGGACGAGGAGAAGATTGCATAGCTCGGCAAGTATCAATAATCTTTATAGAGTCTATGATGGTCCCTAGAAAGGTCACTCTTGTATGAGGAACTAAAGAGCTCTTTTCTAGATTCACCTTCGACCCGTGTGACCTTAGGAAAGCCACTACCAGGTCCATGTGTGATTTTGCTAGTTGAAAGGACAGCGCCTGAACTAGAATATCGTCCAGATACGGCGCCACCGCAATGCTTCTTGAACGGAGAACCGCAAGAAGAGACCCCAGAACCTTTGTGAAGATTCTGGGAGCCATGGCAAGACCGAAAGGAAGAGCCACAAACTGGAAATGCTTGTCTAGAAAGGCAAACCTTAAGAACCTGTGATAATCCCTGTGAATGGGAACATGTAGGCACGCATCCTTTAAATCTACTGTTGTCATAAACTGACCCTCCTGGATCAAGGGAAGGATGGAACGAATAGTTTCCATCTTAAAGGACGGTACTCTGAGAAACTTGTTTAGACTCTTGAGGTCTAGAATTGGTCTGAAGGTTCCTTCTTTCTTGGGAACCACAAACAGATTGGGATAGAATCCCATACCTTGATCTTGAGGTGGAACGGAACGATCACTCCCAGAGATAAGAGGTCTTCTACACAATGTAAGAACGCCTCTCTCTTCGTCTGGTCTGCAGATAACCTTGAAATTAGAAACCTGCCCCTGGGAGGACAAATTTTGAACTCCAGCTTGTATCCCTGAGACACTTTCTATAGCCCAGGGATCCTGAACATCTCGAACCCAGGCTTGAGCGAAAAAACATAATTTATGTAAGAACTTACCTGATAAATTAATTTCTTTCATATTGGCAAGAGTCCATGAGCTAGTGACATATGGGATATACAATCCTACCAGGAGGGGCAAAGTTTCCCAAACCTCAAAATGCCTATAAATACACCCCTCACCACACCCACAATTCAGTTTAACGAATAGCCAAGTAGTGTGGTGATAAAGAAAGGAGTAAAAAGCATCAACAAAGGAATCTGGAAATAATTGTGCTTTATACAAAAAAATCATAACCACCATAAAAAGGGTGGGCCTCATGGAATCTTGCCAATATGAAAGAAATGAATTTATTAGGTAAAATCTTACATTCGCATGTCAACATAGAAATCTTAGCACAGACTTACTTCACCACCTTCATAGGAGGCAAAGTTTGTAAAACTGAATTGTGGGTGTGGTGAGGGGTGTATTTATAGGCATTTTGAGGTTTGGGAAACTTTGCCCCTTCTGGTAGGATTGTATATCCCATACGTCACTAGCTCATGGACTATAGCCAATTCCATGAAAGAAAAGAAAGTCTGCCCCCTACCAGATCCATTTGTCCCGGATCGGGGGGCAAAACCTTCATGCTGTCTTGGAGTCATTGGCCGCCTTCTTGGATTGCTTACCCTTATTCCAAGATTGGGCAGGTCTCTAATTAGATTTGGCTTGTTCCTGCTTAGTTGTCACGATACTGTCTCTTTAAGAAGATCCATTACCTGCTCTAAGTTCACTCCCCTTAAATAGCTTGATCAGAACACCTGTAGTTGCTTGTTTATTGAATCACACTTGCTGACTACTTTCAAGCCAGACAGACCTATCATCTAAGGTGAATCGTTACCTGTATCCAATGCTGAAAGCTCTTACTCTGAACTATTTTGTTCTTGGAATTAAGACAAACTTACAGGAATTACCTCTGTATTCACTCCGGATTAAAAGCACTACAGGAAAAGTTTATTTTCTTCAATACTTTAACGCTGCACTACTGAAATCGGAACGCTGTTCAGCTGACGTCATCCGCTCTCTGTCAATACACAGAGCGCCTTCCTTCTCACGCTGCCGGTTCTCTCCTCCTCTCTGCAGCACAGATCTACAGCTCCTCACTGAACAGCTGACAGGCAATCAGCACACCTTCGGTTTGCCACAGAAGAGCCTATTCATATCCGCAAGTATTTGTAACAAAGTCACTTTATATTATGTTACTTTCTTAATATCACTTGCTACAGTAACACATGACCTGATTGAGATTGAACTGTTACTTACTGCTAGAATATTGACTCTCAGTTTCTACTTGTATACTAATCAAAATCCTCACTAAACTGTGTACTGATTTAATGCAACACAGTACTAATTACCAGGATGTTACTTATCTAAATATCCTCATACCTGGATCTAAATTCTGTTATAGCCTAAAATTGTTTTCTAATTAATAAAACTCCTGCAATTGAACATCATTCAGTTGTGAAAGAAGGATACATTTATTTTCATTATTCATTGAATTGCTTACTAGTTTGAATATCCACATATCAAGCAAATGAATATATGCTGGAAATTCCTACTCAAGCTACAAAACCTCATTTTTATGAGAATAGTTTATTTACTTTATTAATGATTCTCAGCATATGATATTAGTTGAGGGAGAAGAGGAAGAGAATCCTTTGAAGTTGCGAAAGGAACGAAAATTACTTTGTCTTCCTTTCTGCCTAATCTTTTTATCCTGAGGGAGAAGGTGCCCCTTACCCCTCCTGTAATGTCAGAAATAATCTCTTTCATCTCTGAACCAAACAGGGTCTTCCCTTGTAAGGGACAGCTAGAAGCTTTGACTTAGATGAAACGTCCGCAAACCAAGGTTTCAGCCATAAGGCCCTTCGAGCCAAGATAGAGAAACTTGAAATTTTGGTCCGCAACTTAATAATATGAAGGGTGGCATCCGAGATAAAGGCGTTAGTCAACTTAAGAGCCTTTATCCTGTCCTGAATCTCGTCCAAGGGAGTTTCTCGCCTGAGGACATCAGCCAGGGCATCAAACCAGTAGGCTGCTGCACTCGTGACGGTAGTTATACAGACCACCGGTTGCCACTGCATACCCTGGTGAACATACATTTTCTTGAGTAGACCCTCTAATTTTTTGTCCATCGGATCTTTAAAAGCACAACTATCCTCTATAGGGATAGTGGTTCTCTTAGCCAAGGTTGAAACAGCTCCATCTACCTTAGGAACAGTTTGCCAAACTGAAGGAGAGAAAGGAATACCAGGTCTCTCCCGTTCTCTATTCATAATTTCAGAGGCCTTCTTGGGAACTGGAAAAACATCTGTAAAGGAAGGTACCTCATAATATCTGTCTAACTTGCTAGACTTTGGAGGGACAACCATCACTGTGGAGTCACTATCATCTAGGGTAATTAAAACCTCTCTAAGTAAAAGATGAAGATGTTCCAGTTTAAACCTGAAAGATACCACTTCTGAGTCTGTCAAAGGTAACCCCTCCTCCGAATCTTAGATTTCTCCTTCAAATGCCAGAGCAGGAACCTCTTCCCCAGATCTGTGAGAAGAGACTTCTGAGATAGCTACAACAGCATCAGAAACCTCGCTAACTGCAGAAATGGACTTTCTCTTGCGATGGCCCTGCAACATTGGAAAGGCAGACAAAGCATCAGAGATAGTAGTAGACATAAGAGATGCTATGTCCTGTAGTGAAATTCCAGAAGGAACTATAGTAGACGTGCAAGGCACTGCTGGTGAGGGCGATAATTTTTGGGACACTTGGGGAGAAAGTTGCTGCAGAAATTGACCTTCATCAGAGGACTCTTGGACAACATCTGTCTGAGAGGAGATTGGCTCAACAAAAATGTTATCCCTAAAATTCACAGTCTTTTCAATACATGTAGGACAGAAAGGGATTGGTGGTTCCACATTTGCATCAAGACATAAAGCACATGTAACAGCTTGCACCTCATCTTGGTCCATCTTTTCACATAAAATATTGATATTGAGCAGAAAAAATACTGGGAATACCAATGAAATAAAATTATCAAAAACCTTTACTGTCTGCGGTAAAGAAAAAACGTTTAAATTTAAACAATCTGCCAGAAAAACCGAACTCGGACCGCATCCGTGCTAAAAGCGCATGAAAAGTGTTCTACATGCTGCTCTAGCCCAGATAAACCCCTTTACAGCACATCTGAAGACCTAAAACTGCTTGGAAATAGTGCTACAAGCAGAGGCCCTAAAAACAGGAAGTCCCGCCACTCGTGGGCGTGCTGCAAGTCTTTGCTTTCCTCTCAGGGAAAAATCTAAAGTGAAACCACCGGAGCCCTCCATTATAGTGAGAATAAAAATAGCAACATAACTCCAGCCCAAGTGCCTGCACCTAATCATTGCCCAAGTAAGACTTCTTTTCTGAAAGTCTGAAACTGTCTCCACATAAGTAAGGTTTACCATTAACCCCTTATGTACTGTAGTGCTAATGAAACAAACACTGAGACTCCTTAGATCCCAGAAAAAGGCAGCACTTACCTCTAACCTGGCAGTAGGGCAGTTCCCAAGCTTGAGAGGTCCTCTCCCTCACATTGGCTTGAGAGATAAGCAATGCTGAGTTAGTATGGATCTCAGGCTGAAGGATATGGGGCAGCTGAAAATGGGAGGCGCAGTGAGAATTATGTCACACCAGTTCCCATAGCTCTAAAGCCACTAGAGCTCTACTCTAGAGACTGATATGGACTAGGCTACACCCCAGAACAAAGTAGCACTCTCTGGCACTACTCATAAAACAAAAAACTCTTGATTGAAGAATCTAAACTAACACCTCACGTTACCTGCTTCCTATCACTAACATAGGCAAAGAGAATGACTGGAGTGTGAGGGAAGGGAGGAGCTATTTAACAGCTTTGCTGTGGTGCTCTTTGCCTCTTCCTGCTGACCAGGAAGTGAATATCCCATAAGTAATGAAGATGATCCGTGGACACATCATGTCTTTAAAGGGCCATTATACACTCATTTTTTCTTTGCATAAATGTTTTGTAGATGATCTATTTATAAAGCCCATAGAGTTTTTTTTTTTTTTTTTTTTTTTAAATGTATAGTTTTGCTTATTTTTAAAGAACATTGCTCTGATTTTCAGACTCCTAACCAAGCCCCAAAGTTTTATTTGAATACCGTCAGCTACCTTCTCCAGCTTGCTCCTGTTTGTGTAAAGGGTCTTTTCATATGCAAAAGAAGGGGGAGGGGGGAGTGTCTTATTTCCCACTTGCAGTGGGCTTTCCAACTACCTTTTCAACAGAGCTAAACTAAAAGCTTCTAAGTACGTTTTTAAACCATTTTATACTGGATTTTTATATCAGTATCTGTGTATCTTATTCTTTATATTAGTGTCTATTACATGCAGTTATATGAAAAACATAATTTATGTAAGAACTTACCTGATAAATTCATTTCTTTCATATTAGCAAGAGTCCATGAGCTAGTGACGTATGGGATATACATTCCTACCAGGAGGGGCAAAGTTTCCCAAACCTCAAAATGCCTACAAATACACCCCTCACCACACCCACAAATCATTTTAACGAATAGCCAAGAAGTGGGGTGATAAAAAAAGTGCGAAAGCATATAAAATAAGGAATTGGAATAGTTGTGCTTTATACAAAAAAATCATAACCACCACAAAAAGGGTGGGCCTCATGGACTCTTGCTAATATGAAAGAAATGAATTTATCAGGTAAGTTCTTACATAAACTATGTTTTCTTTCATGTAATTAGCAAGAGTCCATGAGCTAGTGACGTATGGGATAATGACTACCCAAGATGTGGATCTTTCCACGCAAGAGTCACTAGAGAGGGAGGGATAAAATAAAGACAGCCAATTCCTGCTGAAAATAATCCACACCCAAAATAAAAGGTTTAATGAAAACATAAGCAGAAGATTCAAACTGAAACCGCTGCCTGAAGTACTTTTCTACCAAAAACTGCTTCAGAAGAAGAAAACACATCAAAATGGTAGAATTTAGTAAAAGTATGCAAAGAGGACCAAGTTGCTGCTTTGCAAATCTGATCAACCGAAGCCTCATTCCTAAACGCCCAGGAAGTAGAAACTGACCTAGTAGAATGAGCTGTAATCCTTTGAGGCGGAGTTTTACCCGACTCAACATAACCATGGTGAATTAAGGATTTCAACCAAGATGCCAAAGAAATGGCAGAAGCTTTCTGACCTTTTCTAGAACCGGAAAAGATGACAAATAGACTAGAAGTCTTTCGGAAAGACTTAGTAGCTTCAACATAATATTTCAAAGCTCTAACAACATCCAAAGAATGCAACGATTTCTCCTTAGAATTCTTAGGATTAGGACATAATGAAGGAACCACAATTTCTCTACTAATGTTGTTGGAATTCACAACCTTAGGTAAAAATTCAAAAGAAGTTCGCAACACCGCCTTATCCTGATGAAAAATCAGAAAAGGAGACTCACAAGAAAGAGCAGATAATTCAGAGACTCTTCTGGCAGAAGAGATGGCCAAAAGGAACAAAACTTTCCAAGAAAGTAATTTAATGTCCAATGAATGCATGGGTTCAAAAGGAGGAGCTTGAAGAGCCCCCAGAACCAAATTCAAACTCCAAGGAGGAGAAATAGACTTAATGACAGGTTTAATACGAACCAAAGCTTGTACAAAACATTGAATATCAGGAAGATTAGCAATCTTTCTGTGAAAAAGAACAGAAAGAGCAGAGATTTGTCCTTTCAAGGAACTTGCGGACAAACCTTTATCTAAACCATCCTGAAGAAACTGTAAAATTCTCGGAATTCTAAAAGAATGCCAGGAAAAATTATGAGAAAGACACCAAGAAATATAAGTCTTCCAGACTCTATAATATATCTCTCTAGATACAGATTTACGAGCCTGTAACATAGTATTAATCACAGAGTCAGAGAAACCTCTTTGACCAAGAATCAAGCGTTCAATCTCCATACCTTTAAATTTAAGGATTTGAGATCCTGATGGAAGAAAGGACCTTGCGACAGAAGGTCTGGTCTTAACGGAAGAGTCCACGGCTGGCAAGAGGCCATCCGGACAAGATTCGCATACCAAAACCTGTGAGGCCCTGCTGGAGCTACCAGCAGAACAAACGAGCATTCCTTCAGAATCTTGGAGATTACTCTTGGAAGAACTAGAGGCGGAAAGATATAGGCAGGATGATACTTCCAAGGAAGTGATAATGCATCTACTGCCTCCGCCTGAGGATCCCGGGATCTGGACAGATGCCTGGGAAGTTTCTTGTTTAGATGAGAAGCCATCAGATCTATTTCTGGGAGTTCCCACATTTGAACAATCTGAAGAAATACCTCTGGGTGAAGAGACCATTCGCCCGGATGCAACGTTTGGCGACTGAGATAATCCGCTTCCCAATTGTCTATGCCTGGGATATGAACCGCAGAGATTAGACAGGAGCTGGATTCCGCCCAAACCAGAATTCGAGATACTTCTTTCATAGCCAGAGGACTGTGAGTCCCTCCTTGATGATTGATGTATGCCACAGTTGTGACATTGTCTGTCTGAAAACAAATGAACGATTCTCTCTTCAGAAGAGGCCAAGACTGAAGAGCTCTGAAAATTGCACGGAGTTCCAAAATATTGATCGGTAATCTCACCTCCTGAGATTCCCAAACCCCTTGTGCCGTCAGAGACCCCCACACAGCTCCCCAACCTGTAAGACTTGCATCTGTCGAGATTATAGTCCAGGTCGGAAGAACAAAAGAAGCCCCCTGAATTAAACGATGGTGATCTGTCCACCACGTCAGAGAATGTCGTACAATCGGTTTTAAAGATATTAATTGAGATATCTTTGTGTAATCCCTGCACCATTGGTTCAGCATACAGAGCTGAAGAGGTCGCATGTGAAAACGAGCAAAGGGGATCGCGTCCGATGCAGCAGTCATAAGACCTAGAATTTCCATGCATAAGGCTACCGAAGGGAATGATTGTGACTGAAGGTTTCGACAAGCTGAAATCAATTTTAGACGTCTCTTGTCTGTCAAAGACAGAGTCATGGACACTGAATCTATCTGGAAACCCAAAAAGGTTACCCTTGTCTGAGGAATCAATGAACTTTTTAGTGAATTGATCCTCCAACCATGATCTTGAAGAAACAACACAAGTCGATTCGTATGAGATTCTGCTAAATGTGAAGACTGAGCAAGTACCAAGATATCGTCCAAATAAGGAAATACCACAATACCCTGTTCTCTGATTACAGACAGAAGGGCACCGAGAACCTTTGTAAAAATTCTTGGAGCTGTAGCTAGGCCAAACGGCAGAGCCACAAACTGGTAATGCTTGTCCAGGAAAGAGAATCTCAGGAACTGATAGTGAGCTGGATGAATCGGAATATGCAGATATGCATCCTGTAAATCTATTGTAGACATATAATGCCCTTGCTGAACAAAAGGCAAGATAGTCCTTACAGTTACCATTTTGAATGTTGGTATCCTTACATAACGATTCAATATTTTTAGATCCAGAACTGGTCTGAAGGAATTCTCCTTCTTTGGTACAATGAAGAGATTCGAATAAAACCCCAGCCCCTGTTCCAAAACTGGAACTGGCATAATTACTCCAGCCAACTCTAGATCTGAAACACATTTCAGAAATGCTTGAGCTTTCACTGGGTTTACTGGGACACGGGGAAGAAAAAATCTCTTTGCAGGAGGTCTTATCTTAAAACCAATTCTGTACCCTTCTGAAACAATGTTCTGAATCTAAAGATTGTGAACAGAATTGATCCAAATTTCTTTGAAAAAACGTAATCTGCCCCCTACCAGCTGAGCTGGAATGAGGGCCGCACCTTCATGTGGACTTAGAAGCTGGCTTTGCTTTTCTAGAAGGCTTGGATTTATTCCAGACTGGAGATGGTTTCCAAACTGAAACTGCTCCTGAGGATGAAGGATCAGGCTTTTGTTCTTTGTTGAAATGAAAGGAACGAAAACGATTATTAGCCCTGTTTCTACCTTTAGATTTTTTATCCTGTGGTAAAAAAAGATCCTTTCCCACCAGTAACAGTTGAGATAATAGAATCCAACTGAGAACCAAATAATTTATTACCCTGGAAAGAAAGGGAAAGTAGAGTCGATTTAGAAGACATATCAGCATTCCAAGTTTTAAGCCATAAAGCTCTTCTAGCTAAAATAGCTAGAGACATAAACCTGACATCAACTCTGATAATATCAAAAATGGCATCACAGATAAAATTATTAGCATGTTGAAGAAGAATAATAATATTATGAGAATCATGATCTGTTACTTGTTGCGCTAAAGTTTCCAACCAAAAAGTTGAAGCTGCAGCAACATCAGCCAATGAAATAGCAGGTCTAAGAAGATTACCTGAACACAGATAAGCTTTTCTTATAAAGGATTCAATTTTCCTATCTAAAGGATCCTTAAAGGAAGTACCATCTGCCGTAGGAATAGTAGTACGTTTAGCAAGGGTAGAAATAGCCCCATCAACTTTAGGGATTTTGTCCCAAAACTCTAATCTGTCGGACGGCACAGGATATAATTGCTTAAAACGTTTAGAGGGAGTAAATGAATTACCCAAATTATTCCATTCTCTGGAAATTACTTCAGAAATAGCACCAGGAACAGGAAAAACTTCTGGAATAACCACAGGAGATTTAAAGACCTTGTCTAAACGTTTAGATTTAGTATCAAGAGGACCAGAATCCTCAATTTCTAAAGCAATTAAAACTTCTTTAAGTAAAGAACGAATAAATTCCATTTTAAATAAATATGAAGATTTATCAGCATCAACCTCTGAGACAGAATCCTCTGAACCAGAAGAATCATTAGAATCAGAATGATGATGTTCATTTAAAAATTCATCTGGATAACGAGAAGTTTTAAAAGATTTTTTGTGTATACTAGAAGGAGGAATAACAGACATAGCCTTCTTAATGGATTCAGAAACAAAATCTCTTATGTTATCAGGAACACTCTGAACATTAGATGTTGTTGGAACTGCAACAGGTAATGGTACTTTACTAAAGGAAATATTATCTGCATTAACAAGTTTGTCATGACATTTAATACAAACAACAGCTGGAGAAACAGCTACCAAAAGTTTACAGCAGATACACTTAGCTTTGGTAGTTCCAGCACCAGACAGCGATTTTCCTGAAGTATCTTCTGACTCAGATGCAACGTGAGACATCTTGCAATATGTAAGAGAAAAAACAACATAAAAAGCAAAATTGATCAAATTCCTTAAATGACAGTTTCAGGAATGTGAAAAAAATGCCAAAGAACAAGCTTCTAGCAACCAGAAGCAAAGAAAAATGAGACTTAAATAATGTGGAGACAAAAGCGACGCCCCTATTTTTGCTTTTGGCGCCAAAATGACGCCACATCCGGAACGCCGACATTTTTGGCGCAAAAGAACGTCAAAAAATGACGCAACTTCCGGCGACACGTATGACGCCGGAAACAGAAAAGATTTTTTGCGCCAAAAAAGTCAGCGCCAAGAATGACGCAATAAAATGAAGCATTTTCAGCCCCCGCAAGCCTAACAGCCCACAGGGAAAAAGTCAAATTTTTAAGGTAAGAAAAATGATTGATTCAAATGCATTATCCCAAATATGAAACTGACTGTCTGAAAAAAACATAATTTATGCTTACCTGATAAATTCCTTTCTCCTGTAGTGTAGTCAGTCCACGGGTCATCATTACTTCTGGGATATTAACTCCTCCCCAACAGGAAGTGCAAGAGGATCACCCAAGCAGAGCTGCTATATAGCTCCTCCCCTCTACGTCACACCCAGTCATTCGACCGAGAACCAAACGAGAAAGGAGAAACTATAGGGTGCAGTGGTGACTGGAGTATAATTGAAAAATTTAGACCTGCCATAAAAAACAGGGCGGGCCGTGGACTGACTACACTACAGGAGAAAGGAATTTATCAGGTAAGCATAAATTATGTTTTCTCCTGTTAAGTGTAGTCAGTCCACGGGTCATCATTACTTCTGGGATACCAATACCAAAGCTAAAGTACACGGATGACGGGAGGGACAGGCAGGATCTTTATACGGAAGGGACCACTGCCTGAAGAACCTTTCTCCCAAAAACAGCCTCTGAAGAAAAAGTGTCAAATTTGTAAAATTTGGAAAAAGTATGAAGAGAAGACCAAGTTGCAGCCTTGCAAATCTGTTCAACAGATGCCTCATTCTTAAAGGCCCAAGTGGAAGCCACAGCTCTAGTAGAATGAGCTGTAATTCTTTCAGGAGGCTGCTGTCCAGCAGTCTCATAGGCTAAACGTATTATGCTACGAAGCCAAAAAGAGAGAGAGGTAGCAGAAGCTTTTTGACCTCTCCTCTGTCCAGAATAAACGACAAACAGGGAAGAAGTTTGGCGAAAATCCTTAGTTGCCTGTAAATAAAATTTCAGGGCACGAACTACATCCAGATTGTGTAGAAGTCGTTCCTTCTTTGAAGAAGGGTTGGGACACAATGATGGGACAACAATCTCCTGATTGATATTCCTATTAGTGACTACCTTAGGTAAGAACCCAGGTTTAGTACGCAGAACTACCTTGTCTGAATGAAAAATCAGATAAGGAGAATCACAATGTAAGGCCGATAACTCAGAGACTCTTCGAGCCGAGGAAATAGCCATTAAAAACAGAACTTTCCAAGATAACAATTTAATATCAATGGAATGAAGGGGTTCAAACGGAACACCCTGTAAAATGTTAAGAACTAAATTTAAGCTCCATGGTGGAGCAACAGTTTTAAACACAGGCTTAATCCTGGCCAAAGCCTGGCAAAAAGCCTGAACGTCTGGAACTTCTGACAGACGTTTGTGTAAAAGAATGGACAGAGCTGAGATCTGTCCCTTTAAGGAACTAGCAGATAAACCCTTTTCTAAACCCTCTTGTAGAAAAGACAATATCCTAGGAATCCTAACCTTACTCCATGAGTAACTCTTGGATTCGCACCAATGTAAGTATTTACGCCATATTTTATGGTAAATCTTTCTGGTAACAGGTTTCCTAGCCTGTATTAAGGTATCAATTACTGACTCCGAAAATCCACGCTTTGATAAAATCAAGCGTTCAATTTCCAAGCAGTCAGCTTCAGAGAAATTAGATTTTGATGTTTGAAAGGACCCTGAATTAGAAGGTCCTGTCTCAGAGGCAGAGACCAAGGTGGACAGGATGACATGTCCACTAGATCTGCATACCAGGTCCTGCGTGGCCACGCAGGCGCTATTAGAATCACCGATGCTCTCTCCTGTTTGATCCTGGCAATCAATCGAGGAAGCATCGGGAAGGGTGGAAACACATAGGCCATCCCGAAGGTCCAAGGTGCTGTCAAAGCATCTACCAGGACCGCTCCCGGGTCCCTGGACCTGGACCCGTAACAAGGAAGCTTGGCGTTCTGGCGAGACGCCATGAGATCTATCTCTGGTTTGCCCCAAAGTCGAAGTATTTGGGCAAAGACCTCCGGATGAAGTTCCCACTCCCCCGGATGAAAAGTCCGCCTCCCAGTTCTCCACTCCAGGAATGTGGATCGCTGACAGGTGGCAAGAGTGAGACTCTGCCCAGCGAATTATCTTTGATACTTCCATCATCGCTAGGGAGCTTCTTGTCCCTCCTTGATGGTTGATGTAAGCTACAGTCGTGATGTTGTCCGACTGAAACCTGATGAACCCCCGAGTTGTTAACTGAGGCCAAGCCAGAAGGGCATTGAGAACTGCTCTCAATTCCAGAATGTTTATTGGAAGGAGACTCTCCTCCTGAGTCCATGATCCCTGAGCCTTCAGGGAATTCCAGACAGCGCCCCAACCTAGAAGGCTGGCGTCTGTTGTTACAATTGTCCAATCTGGTCTGCTGAATGGCACCCCCCTGGACAGATGTGGCCGAGAAAGCCACCATAGAAGAGAATTTCTGGTCTCTTGATCCAGATTCAGAGTAGGGGACCAATCTGAATAATCCCCATTCCACTGACTTAGCATGCACAATTGCAGCGGTCTGAGATGTAGGCGTGTAAAGGGTACTATGTCCATTGCCGCTACCATTAAGCCGATTACCTCCATGCATTGAGCCACTGACGGGTGTTGAATGGAATGAAGGACACGGCAAGCATTTTGAAGCTTTGTTAACCTGCCTTCTGTCAGGTAGATCTTCATTTCTACAGAATCTATAAGAGTCCCCAAGAAGGGAACTCTTGTGAGTGGAAAGAGAGAACTTTTCTCTTCGTTCACCTTCCACCCATGCGACCTTAGAAATGCCAGTACTAACTCTGTATGAGACTTGGCAGTTTGAAAGCTTGACGCTTGTATCAGAATGTCGTCTAGGTACGGAGCCACCAAAATTCCTCGCGGTCTTAGTACCGCCAGAAGAGCGCCCAGAACCTTTGTGAAGATTCTTGGAGCCGTAGCCAATCCGAATGGAAGAGCTACAAACTGGTAATGCCTGTCTAGGAAGGCAAACCTTAGATACCGGTAATGATCTTTGTGAATCGGTATGTGAAGGTAAGCGTCCTTTAAATCCACTGTGGTCATGTACTGACCCTTTTCGATCATGGGTAAGATTGTACGAATAGTTTCCATTTTGAACGATGGAATTTGTTTAAGATCTTTAAATCCAAGATTGGTCTGAAGGTTCCTTCTTTCTTGGGAACCACAAACAGATTTGAGTAAAACCCCTGTCCGTGCTCCGACCGCGGAACCGGGTGGATCACTCCCATTAGCAAAAGATCTTGTACACAGCGTAGAAACGCCTCTTTCTTTATTTGGTTTGTTGACAACCTTGAAAGATAAAATCTCCCTTTTGGGGGAGAAATTTTGAAGTCCAGAAGATATCCCTGAGATATGATCTCTAACGCCCAGGGATCCTGGACATCTCTTGCCCAAGCCTGGGCGAAGAGAGAAAGTCTGCCCCCCACTAGATCCGTTCCCGGATCGGGGGCCCTCAATTCATGCTGTCTTAGGGGCAGCAGCAGGTTTTCTGGCCTGCTTGCCCTTGTTCCAGGACTGGTTAGGTTTCCAGCCTTGTCTGTAGCGAGCAACAGCTCCTTCCTGTTTTGGTGCAGAGGAAGTTGATGCTGCTCCTGCCTTGAAGTTACGAAAGGCACGAAAATTAGACTGTCTAGCCCTAGGTTTGGCTCTGTCTTGAGGCAGGGCATGGCCTTTACCTCCTGTAATGTCAGCGATAATTTCTTTCAAACTGGGCCCGAATAAGGTCTGCCCTTTGAAAGGTATGTTAAGTAATTTAGATTTAGAAGTAACATCAGCTGACCAGGATTTTAGCCACAGTGCTCTACGTGCCTGAATGGCGAATCCGGAATTCTTAGCCGTAAGTTTAGTTAAATGTACTACGGCATCTGAAATAAATGAATTAGCTAGTTTAAGGGTTTTAAGCTTATTTGAAATCTCATCTATAGTTATTGAGTCAAGAGTCTCTTCCAGAGACTCGGACCAAAATGCGGCCGCAGCCGTGACAGACGCAATACATGCAAGGGGTTGCAATATAAAACCTTGTTGAACAAACATTTTCTTAAGGTAACCCTCTAATTTTTTATCCATTGGATCTGAAAAGGCACAGCTATCCTCCACCGGGATAGTGGTACGCTTAGCCAGAGTAGAAACCGCTCCCTCCACCTTAGGGACCATCTGCCATAAGTCCCGTGTGGTGGCGTCTATTGGAAACATTTTTCTAAATACAGGAGGGGGGGAAAAGGGTACACCGGGCCTATCCCACTCCTTAGTAATTATCTCTGTAAGCCTCTTAGGTATAGGAAATACGTCAGTACTCGCTGGTACTGCATAGTATCTATCCAGCCTACATAATTTCTCTGGGATTGCAACGGTGTTACAATCATTCAGAGCCGCTAATACCTCCCCTAGCAGTACACGGAGGTTTTCTAGTTTAAACTTAAAATTTGAAATGTCTGAATCCACTCTATTTGGATCAGATCCGTCACCTGCAGATTGAAGCTCTCCGTCCTCATGTTCTGCAAATTGTGACGCAGTATCTGACATGGCCCTAATATTATCAGCGCACTCTGTTCTCACCCCAGAGTGATCTCGCTTACCTCTAAGTTCTGGTAATTTAGACAAAACTTCAGTCATAACATTAGCCATGTCCTGTAGTGTGATTTGTAATGGCCGCCCTGAAGTACTCGGCGTTACAATATCACGCACCTCCCGAGCGGGAGATGCAGGTACTGACACGTGAGGCAAGTTAGTCGGCATAACTTCCCCCTCGTTGTTTGGTGAATGATGTTCAATTTGTACAGATTGACTTTTATTTAAAGTAGCATCAATGCAATTAGTACATAAATTTCTATTGGGCTCCACCCTGGCTTTTGCACATATAGCACAGAGATATTCCTCTGAGTCAGACATGTTTAACAAACTAGCAATTAAACTAGCAAGCTTGGAAATACTTATCAACTCAATTTACAAGTAATATGAACCGGAGAAATTATAAAAACCAAATTTTTCCCGGTAAAGGCATAAATTTAGCAAAGGATTGCCCCCATTAGCAATGGATAACTAACCCTTAATAGCAGAAAAAAATGTACAAAATATAAACGTTTTTTATCACAGTCAAAGCACAATCTCACAGGTCTGCTGTGAGTGATTACCTCCCTCAAAATAATTTTTGAAGACCCTTGAGCTCTGTAGAGACGATCCGGATCATGCAGGGAGAGAAACAGACTTGTGACTGAATTTCTGATGCGTAGCAAAAGCGCCAAAATAGGCCCCTCCCCCTCACACACAGTAGTGAGGGAAGTTCAGTAAACTGTCTTAAATTAAAATAAACGACAGCCAAGTGGAAAAAACATAATTTATGCTTACCTGATAAATTCCTTTCTTCTGTAGTGTGATCAGTCCACGGGTCATCATTACTTCTGGGATATTACTCCTCCCCAACAGGAAGTGCAAGAGGATTCACCCAGCAGAGCTGCATATAGCTCCTCCCCTCTACGTCACTCCCAGTCATTCGACCAAGGACCAACGAGAAAGGAAAAGCCAAGGGTGAAGTGGTGACTGGAGTATAAATTAAAAAATATTTACCTGCCTTAAAAACAGGGCGGGCCGTGGACTGATCACACTACAGAAGAAAGGAATTTATCAGGTAAGCATAAATTATGTTTTCTTCTGTTAAGTGTGATCAGTCCACGGGTCATCATTACTTCTGGGATACCAATACCAAAGCAAAAGTACACGGATGACGGGAGGGATAGGCAGGCTCTTTATACAGAAGGAACCACTGCCTGAAGAACCTTTCTCCCAAAAATAGCCTCCGATGAAGCAAAAGTGTCAAATTTGTAAAATTTGGAAAAAGTATGAAGCGAAGACCAAGTTGCAGCCTTGCAAATCTGTTCAACAGAGGCCTCATTCTTGAAGGCCCAAGTGGAAGCCACAGCTCTAGTAGAATGAGCTGTAATTCTTTCAGGAGGCTGCTGTCCAGCAGTCTCATAAGCTAAACGAATTATGCTACGAAGCCAAAAAGAAAGAGAGGTAGCGGAAGCTTTTTGACCTCTCCTCTGCCCAGAGTAAATGACAAACAGAGAAGACGTTTGTCGAAATTCCTTAGTTGCCTGTAAGTAAAATTTTAGAGCACGGACTACATCCAGGTTGTGCAGTAGACGTTCCTTCTTTGAAGAAGGATTTGGGCATAAAGAAGGAACAACAATCTCTTGATTGATATTCCTGTTAGTAACTACCTTAGGTAAGAACCCAGGTTTAGTACGCAGGACTACCTTATCCGAATGAAAAATCAAATAAGGAGAATCACAATGTAAGGCTGATAATTCAGAGACTCTTCGAGCCGAGGAAATAGCCATTAAAAATAGAACTTTCCAAGATAACAACTTTATATCAATGGAATGAAGGGGTTCAAACGGAACGCCCTGTAAAACATTAAGAACAAGGTTTAAACTCCATGGTGGAGCAACAGTTTTAAACAAAGGCTTAATTCTGGCCAAAGCCTGACAAAAAGCCTGGACGTCAGGAACTTCTGACAGACGTTTGTGTAACAGAATGGACAGAGCTGAGATCTGTCCCTTTAATGAACTAGCAGATAAACCCTTTTCTAAACCTTCTTGTAGAAAAGACAATATCCTAGGAATCCTAACCTTACTCCAAGAGTAACCTTTGGATTCACACCAATATAGGTATTTACGCCATATCTTATGGTAAATCTTTCTGGTAACAGGTTTCCTAGCCTGTATTAAGGTATCAATAACTGACTCAGAAAATCCACGTCTTGATAAAATCAAGCGTTCAATTTCCAAGCAGTCAGCTTCAGAGAAGTTAGATTTTGATGTTTGAAGGGACCCTGTATCAGAAGGTCCTGTTTCAGAGGTAGAGACCAAGGTGGACAGGATGACATGTCCACCAGGTCTGCATACCAAGTCCTGCGTGGCCACGCAGGTGCTATTAGAATCACTGATGCTCTCTCTTGTTTGATTCTGGCAATCAATCGAGGAAGCAACGGGAAGGGTGGAAACACGTAAGCCATCCTGAAGTCCCAAGGTGCTGTCAGAGCATCTATCAGGACTGCTCCTGGATCCCTGGATCTGGACCCGTAACGAGGAAGCTTGGCGTTCTGTCGAGACGCCATGAGATCTATCTCTGGTTTGCCCCAACGTCGAAGTATTTGGGCAAAGACCTCCGGATGAAGTTCCCACTCCCCCGGATGAAAAGTCTGACAACTTAAGAAATCCGCCTCCCAGTTCTCCACTCCCGGGATGTGGATTGCTGACAGGTGGCAAGAGTGAGACTCTGCCCAGCAAATTATCTTTGATACTTCCATCATAGCTAGGGAGCTTCTTGTCCCTCCCTGATGGTTGATGTAAGCTACAGTCGTGATGTTGTCCGACTGAAACCTGATGAACCCCCGAGTTGTCAACTGGGGCCAAGCCAGGAGGGCATTGAGAACTGCTCTCAATTCCAGAATGTTTATTGGCAGGAGACTCTCCTCCTGACTCCATTGTCCCTGAGCCTTCAGAGAATTCCAGACGGCACCCCAACCTAGAAGGCTGGCGTCTGTTGTTACAATTGTCCAGTCTGGTCTGCTGAATGGCATCCCCCTGGACAGATGTGGCCGAGAAAGCCACCATAGAAGAGAATTTCTGGTCTCTTGATCCAGATTCAGAGAAGGGGATAAGTCTGAGTAATCCCCATTCCACTGACTTAGCATGCACAGTTGCAGTGGTCTGAGGTGTAAGCGTGCAAAGGGTACTATGTCCATTGCCGCTACCATTAAGCCGATTACCTCCATGCATTGAGCCACTGACGGGTGTTGAATGGAATGAAGGGTGCGGCAAGCACTTTGAAGTCTTGTTAGCCTGTCCTCTGTCAGGAAAATCTTCATTTCTACAGAATCTATAAGAGTCCCCAGGAAGGGAACTCTTGTGAGTGGAACGAGTGAACTTTTCTTTTCGTTCACCTTCCATCCATGTGACCTTAGAAATGCCAGCACTATCTCTGTATGAGACTTGGCAGTTTGAAAGCTTGAAGCTTGTATCAGAATGTCGTCTAGGTATGGAGCTACCGAGATTCCCCGCGGTCTTAGTACCGCCAGAAGAGCACCCAGAACCTTTGTGAAGATTCTTGGAGCTGTAGCCAATCCGAATGGAAGAGCCACAAACTGGTAATGCCTGTCTAGGAAGGCAAACCTTAGGTACCGATAATGATCTTTGTGAATCGGTATGTGAAGGTAAGCATCTTTTAAATCTACAGTGGTCATGTATTGACCCTCTTGGATCATAGGTAAAATTGTCTGAATAGTCTCCATCTTGAACGATGGAACTCTTAGGAATTTGTTTAGGATCTTTAAGTCCAGGATTGGTCTGAAAGTTCCCTCTTTTTTGGGAACCACAAACAGATTTGAGTAAAAACAGAATTTATGTTTACCTGATAAATTACTTTCTCCAACGGTGTGTCCGGTCCACGGCGTCATCCTTACTTGTGGGATATTCTCTTCCCCAACAGGAAATGGCAAAGAGCCCAGCAAAGCTGGTCACATGATCCCTCCTAGGCTCCGCCTACCCCAGTCATTCGACCGACGTTAAGGAGGAATATTTGCATAGGAGAAACCATATGATACCGTGGTGACTGTAGTTAAAGAAAATAAAATATCAGACCTGATTAAAAAACCAGGGCGGGCCGTGGACCGGACACACCGTTGGAGAAAGTAATTTATCAGGTAAACATAAATTCTGTTTTCTCCAACATAGGTGTGTCCGGTCCACGGCGTCATCCTTACTTGTGGGAACCAATACCAAAGCTTTAGGACACGGATGAAGGGAGGGAGCAAATCAGGTCACCTAAATGGAAGGCACCACGGCTTGCAAAACCTTTCTCCCAAAAATAGCCTCAGAAGAAGCAAAAATATCAAACTTGTAAAATTTGGTAAAAGAGTGCAGTGAAGACCAAGTCGCTGCCCTACATATCTGATCAACAGAAGCCTCGTTCTTGAAGGCCCATGTGGAAGCCACAGCCCTAGTGGAATGAGCTGTGATTCTTTCAGGAGGCTGCCGTCCGGCAGTCTCGTAAGCCAATCTGATGATGCTTTGAATCCAAAAAGAGAGAGAGGTAGAAGTTGCTTTTTGACCTCTCCTTTTACCAGAATACACAACAAACAAGGAAGATGTTTGTCTAAAATCCTTTGTAGCATCTAAATAGAATTTTAGAGCGCGAACAACATCCAAATTGTGCAACAAACGTTCCTTCTTCGAAACTGGTTTCGGACACAGAGAAGGCACGACTATCTCCTGGTTAATGTTTTTGTTAGAAACAACTTTTGGAAGAAAACCAGGTTTAGTACGTAAAACCACCTTATCTGCATGGAACACCAGATAAGGAGGAGAACACTGCAGAACAGATAATTCTGAAACTCTTCTAGCAGAAGAAATTGCAACGGAATGTAAGGGTTCAAACGGAACCCCCTGAAGAACTGAAAGAACTAAGTTGAGACTCCAAGGAGGAGTCAAATGTTTGTAGACAGGCTTGATTCTAACCAGAGCCTGAACAAAGGCTTGAACATCTGGCACAGCTGCCAGCTTTTTGTGAAGTAACACAGACAAGGCAGAAATCTGTCCCATCAAGGAACTTGCAGATAATCCTTTTTTCAATCCTTCTCGAAGGAAGGATAGAATCTTAGGAATCTTAACCTTGTCCCAAGGGAATCCTTTAGATTCACACCAACAGATATATTTTTTCCAAATTTAGTGGTAAATGTTTCTAGTTACAGGCTTTCTGGCCTGAACAAGAGTATCAATAACAGAATCTGAGAACCCTCGCTTTGATAAGATCAAGCGTTCAATCTCCAAGCAGTCAGCTGGAGTGGGACCAGATTCGGATGTTCGAACGGACCTTGAACAAGAAGGTCTCGTCTCAAAGGTAGCTTCCATGGTGGAGCCGATGACATATTCACCAGATCTGCATACCAAGTCCTGCGTGGCCACGCAGGAGCTATCAAGATCACCGACGCCCTCTCCTGATTGATCCTGGCTACCAGCCTGGGGATGAGAGGAAACGGCGGGAATACATAAGCTAGTTTGAAGGTCCAAGGTGCTACTAGTGCATCTACTAGAGTCGCCTTGGGATCCCTGGATCTGGACCCAGAGCAAGGAACCTTGAAGTTCTGACGAGAGGCCATCAGATCTATGTCTGGAATGCCCCACAGTTGAGTGATTTGGGCAAAGATTTCCGGATGGAGTTCCCACTCCCCCGGATGCAATGTCTGACGACTCAGAAAATCCGCTTCCCAATTTTCCACTCCTGGGATGTGGATTGCAGACAGGTGGCAGGAGCGAGTCTCCGCCCATGGAATGATTTTGGTCACTACTTCCATCGCCAGGGAACTCCTTGTTCCCCCCTGATGGTTAATGTACGCAACAGTCGTCATGTTGTCTGATTGAAACCGTATGAACTTGGCCCTCGCTAGCTGAGGCCAAGCCTTGAGAGCATTGAATATCGCTCTCAGTTCCAGAATATTTATCGGTAGAAGAGATTCTTCCCGAGACCAAAGACCCTGAGCTTTCAGGGATCCCCAGACCGCGCCCCAGCCCATCAGACTGGCGTTGGTCGTGACAATGACCCACTCTGGTCTACGGGAGGTCACCCCTTGTGACATGTTGTCCAGGGACAGCCACCAACGGAGTGAGTCTCTGTATAGTCCCCATTCCACAGACTGAGCATACACAGTTGTAATGGTCTTAGATGAATGCGCGCAAAAGGAACTATGTCCATTGCCGCTACCATCAAACCTATCACTTCCATGCACTGCGCTATGGAAGGAAGAGGAACGGAATGAAGTATCCGACAAGAGTTTAGAAGTTTTGTTTTTCTGGTCTCTGCCAGAAAAATCCTCATTTCTAAGGAGTCTATTATTGTTCCCAAGAAGGGAACTCTTGTCGACGGAGATAGAGAACTCTTTTCCACGTTCACTTTCCTCCGTGAGATCTGAGAAAGGCCAGGACTATGTCCGTGTGAGCCTTTGCTTGAGGAAGGGACGACGCTTGAATCAGAATGTCGTCCAAGTAAGGTACTACAGCAATGCCCCGTGGTCTTAGCACCGCCAGAAGGGACCCTAGTACCTTTGTGAAAATCCTTGGAGCAGTGGCTAATCCGAAAGGAAGCGCCACGAACTGGTAATGCTTGTCCAGGAATGCGAACCTTAGGAACCGATGATGTTCCTTGTGGATAGGAATATGTAGATACGCATCCTTTAAATCCACCGTGGTCAAGAATTGACCTTCCTGGATGGAAGGATTGTTCGAATGGTTTCCATTTTGGACGATGGAACCTTGAGAAACTTGTTTAGGATCTTGAGATCTAAGATTGGTCTGAACGTTCCCTCTTTTTTGGGAACTACGATGATTGGGGTAGAACCCCATCCCTTGTTCTTTTAATGGAACAGGATGAATCACCTCCAGAAGATAACCTTGGGAGACTATTTCTAGCGCCCAAGGATCCAGAACATCTCTTGCCCAAGCCTGAGTGAAGAGAGAGAGTCTGCCCCCCACCAAATCCGGTCCCGGATCGGGGGCCCGCATCTCATGCTGTCTTGGGAGCAGTGGCAGGTTTCTTGGCCTGCTTTCCTTTGTTCCAGCCTTGCATTCTCCAGGCTGAATTGGCTTGAGAAGTATTACCCTCCTGCTTAGAGGACGTAGCACTTGGGGCTGGTCCGTTTCTGCGAAAGGGACGAAAATTAGGTTTATTTTTGGCCTTGAAAGACCTATCCTGAGGAAGGGCGTGGCCCTTGCCCCCAGTGATATCAGAGATAATCTCTTTCAAGTCAGGGCCAAACAGTGTTTTCCCCTTGAAAGGAATGTCAAGCAATTTGTTCTTGGAAGACGCATCCGCTGACCAAGATTTTAACCAAAGCGCTCTGCGCGCCACAATAGCAAACCCAGAATTTTTCGCCGCTAACCTAGCCAATTGCAAGGTGGCGTCTAGGGTGAAAGAATTAGCCAATTTAAGAGCACGAATTCTGTCCATAATCTCCTCATAAGAAGAAGAATTACTAATAATCGCCTTTTCTAGCTCATCGAGCCAGAAACACGCGGCTGTAGTGACAGGGACAATGCATGCAATTGGTTGTAGAAGGTAACCTTGCTGAACAAACATCTTTTTTAGCAAACCTTCTAATTTTTTATCCATAGGATCTTGGAAAGTACAACTATCTTCTATGGGTATAGTGGTGCGCTTGTTTAGAGTAGAAACCGCCCCCTCGACCTTGGGGACTGTCTGCCATAAGTCCTTTCTGGGGTCGACTATAGGAAACAATTTTCTTTAAATATGGGGGGAGGTACGAAAGGTATACCGGGCCTGTCCCATTCTTTATTAACAATGTACGCCACCCGCTTGGGTATAGGAAAAGCTTCGGGGGGCCCCGGGGCCTCTAGGAACTTGTCCATTTAACATAGTGTTTCTGGAATGACCAGATAATCACAATCATCCAAATTGGATAACACCTCCTTAAGCAGAGCGCGGAGATGTTCCAACTTAAATTTAAAAGTAATCACATCAGGTTCAGCTTGTTGAGAAATTTTTCCTGAATCTGAAATTTCTCCCTCAGACAAAACCTCCCTGGCTCCCTCAGACTGGTGTAGGGGCCCTTCAGAAACAAAATCATCAGCGTTCTCATGCTCTTCAGTATTTTCTAAAACAGAGCAGTCGCGCTTTCGCTGATAAGTGGGCATATTGGCTAAAATGTTTTTGATAGAATTATCCATTACAGCCGTTAATTGTTGCATAGTAAGGAGTATTGGCGCGCTAGATGTACTAGGGGCCTCCTGTATGGGCAAGACTGGTGTAGACGAAGGAGGGGATGATGCAGTACCATGCTTACTCCCCTCACTTGAGGAATCATCTTGGGCATCATTTTTTCTAAATTTTGTTATGACATAAATCACATCTATTTAAATGAGAAGGAACCTTGGCTTCCCCACAGTCAGAACACAATCTATCTGGTAGTTCAGACATGTTAAACAGGCATAAACTTGATAACAAAGCACAAAAAACGTTTTAAAATAAAACCGTTACTGTCACTTTAAATTTTAAACTGAACACACTTTATTACTGCAATTGCGAAAAAGTATGAAGGAATTGTCCAAAATTCACCAAAATTTCACCACAGTGTCTTAAAGCCTTAAAAGTATTGCACACCAAATTTGGAAGCTTTAACCCTTAAAATAACGGAACCGGAGCCGTTTTTATATTTAACCCCTTTACAGTCCCTGGAATCTGCTTTGCTGAGACCCAACCAAGCCCAAAAGGGAATACGATACCAAATAATGCCTTCAAAAAGACTTTTCTATGTATCAGAGCTCCACACACATGCAGCTGCATGTCATGCTGTTCTCAAAAACAAGTGCGCCATACCGGCGCGAAAATGAGGCTCTGACTATGATTAGGGAAAGCCCCTATAGAATAAGGTGTCTAAAACAGTGCCTGCCTATATTATTTTACAAAAAATACCCAGATTAAATGATTCCTCAAGGCTAAATATGTGTAAATATGATCGATTTAGCCCAGAAAATGTCCACAGTCTTAATAAGCCCTTGTGAAGCCCTTATTTACTATCTGAATAAAAATGGCTTACCGGATCCCATAGGGAAAATGACAGCTTCCAGCATTACATCGTCTTGTTAGAATGTGTCATACCTCAAGCAGCAAAAGACTGCTCACTGTTCCCCCAACTGAAGTTAATTCCTCTCAACAGTCCTGTGTGGAACAGCCATGGATTTTAGTAACGGTTGCTAAAATCATTTTCCTCATACAAACAGAAATCTTCATCTCTTTTCTGTTTCAGAGTAAATAGTACATACCAGCACTATTTTAAAATAACAAACTCTTGATTGAATAATAAAAACTACAGTTAAACACTAAAAAACTCTAAGCCATCTCCGTGGAGATGTTGCCTGTACAACGGCCTGTACAACGGCAAAGAGAATGACTGGGGTAGGCGGAGCCTAGGAGGGATCATGTGACCAGCTTTGCTGGGCTCTTTGCCATTTCCTGTTGGGGAAGAGAATATCCCACAAGTAAGGATGACGCCGTGGACCGGACACACCTATGTTGGAGAAACCCCTGTCCCTGTTCCGATCGTGGAACTGGATGGATTACTCCCATTAACAAGAGCTCTTGTACGCAGCGTAGAAACGCCTCTTTCTTTGTCTGGATTGTTGACAATCTTGACAGATGAAATCTCTCTCTTGGAGGAGAGTATTTGAAGTCCAGAAGGTATCCCTGAGATATTATCTCTAGCGCCCAGGGATCCTGAACATCTCTTGCCCAAGCCTGGGTGAAGAGAGAAAGTCTGCCCCCCACTAGATCCGATCCCGGATCGGGGGCCCTCAATTCATGCTGTTTTAGGGGCAGCAGCAGGTTTCCTAGTCTGCTTGCCCTTGTTCCAGGACTGGTTAGGTTTCCAGCCTTGTCTGTAGCGAGCAACAGCTCCTTCCTGTTTTGGTGCAGAGGAAGTTGATGCTGCTCCTGCTTTGAAATTACGAAAGGAACGAAAATTAGACTGTCTAGTCTTGGCTTTGGCTTTGTCCTGAGGCAGGGCATGGCCTTTACCTCCTGTAATGTCAGCGATAATCTCTTTCAACCCGGGCCCGAATAAGGTCTGCCCTTTGAAAGGTATATTAAGCAATTTAGACTTAGAAGTAACATCAGCTGACCAGGATTTTAGCCACAGCGCCCTGCGTGCCTGAATGGCGAATCCTGAATTCTTCGCCGTAAGTTTAGTAAGATGTACTACGGCCTCCGAAATGAATGAATTAGCTAGTTTAAGGACTCTAAGCCTGTCCGTAATGTCGTCCAGAGTAGCTGAACCAATGTTCTCTTCAAGAGACTCAATCCAGAATGCCGCTGCAGCCGTGATCGGCGCAATGCATGCAAGGGGTTGCAATATAAAACCTTGTTGAACAAACATTTTCTTAAGGTAACCCTCTAACTTTTTATCCATTGGATCTGAAAAAGCACAGCTATCCTCCACCGTTTGCCATAAGTCCCTTGTGGTGGCGTCTATTGGAAACATTTTTTCTAAATATCGGAGGGGGTGAGAACGGCACACCGGGTCTATCCCACTCCTTAGTAACAATTTCAGTAAGTCTCTTAGGTATAGGAAAAACCTCAGTACTCGTCGGTACCGCAAAATATTTATCCAACCTACACATTTTCTCTGGTATTGCAACTGTGTTACAATCATTCAGAGCCGCTAACACCTCCCCTAGTAATACACGGAGGTTTTCCAGTTTAAATTTAAAATTTGAAATATCTGAATCCAGTCTGTTTGGATCAGAACCGTCACCCACAGAATGAAGTTCTCCGTCCTCATGTTCTGCCACCTGTGACGCAGTGTCTGACATGGCCCTAATATTATCAGCGCACTCTGTTCTCACCCCAGAGTGATCACGCTTACCTCTTAGTTCTGGTAATTTAGCCAAAACCTCAGTCATAACAGTAGCCATATCCTGTAATGTGATTTGTAATGGCCGCCCAGATGTACTCGGCGCTACAATATCACGCACCTCCCTCTGAGCGGGAGATGTAGGTACTGACACGTGAGGCGAGTTAGTCGGCATAACTCTCCCCTCGTTGTTTGGTGAAATTTGTTCAATTTGTACAGATTGACTTTTATTTAAAGTAGCATCAATACAGTTAGTACATAAATTTCTATTGGGCTCCACTTTGGCATTGCAACAAATGACACAGGTATCATCCTCTGAATCAGACATGTTTAACACACTAGCAAATAAACTTGCAACTTGGAAATACAATTCAATTAGAATAATATTAAAATGTACTGTGCCTTTAAGAAGCACAGAAGATCTATGACAGTTGAAAATTAATAAATTGAAACAGTTATAGCCTCAATCCTTGTAAACAACACAACTTTAGCAAAGGTTTAATCCCATTAGCAAAGATAACAAATTCTGAAAGCAGGAAACAAATTACAGAATAAACGTTTTTTATCTCAGGCAAACTATAATTCTCACAGCTCTGCTGAGAGAAATTACCTCCCTCAAAATAAGTTTTGAAGACCCCTGAGCTCTGTAGAGATGAACCGGATCATGCAGGGAATACAATGAGTTGCTGACTGAAATATTTGATGCATAGTAAAAGCGCCAAAAAAACGGCCCCTCCCCCTCACACACAGCAGTGAGGGAGAACAGAAACTGTCAGAAAAACAGATTAAGCAACTGCCAAGTGGAAAAATAGTGCCCAAACATTTATTCACACAGTACCTCAGCAAATGAAAACGATTTTACATTCCAGCAAAAACGTTAAACATAATCTCTAGTTATTAAACAGCTTTATGTATTTCTTACAGTGTAATTCTAGTGAAGTACCATTCCCCAGAATACTGAAGTGTAAAGTATACATACATGACATTATATCGGTATGGCAGGATTTTCTCATCAATTCCATTGTCAGAAAATAAAAACTGCTACATACCTCTATGCAGATTCATCTGCCCGCTGTCCCCTGATCTGAAGTTTACCTCACTCCTCAGATGGCCGAGAACAGCAATATGATCTTAACTACTCCGGCTAAAATCATAGCAAAACTCTGGTAGATTCTTCTTCAAACTCTGCCAGAGAGGTAATAACACACTCCGGTGCTATTTTAAAATAACAAACTTTTGATTGAAGATATAAAACTAAGTATAATCACCATAGTCCTCTCACACATCCTATCTAGTCGTTGGGTGCAAGAGAATGACTGGGAGTGACGTAGAGGGGAGGAGCTATATGCAGCTCTGCTGGGTGAATCCTCTTGCACTTCCTGTTGGGGAGGAGTAATATCCCAGAAGTAATGATGACCCGTGGACTGATCACACTTAACAGAAGAAACAGTGCCCAAAACAATTTTTCACCCAGTACCTCAGATAATTAAACGATTTAACATGCCAGCAAAAACGTTTAAAATCAAATAACATGAAATGTCATTAAACAGCCTGTTGCTAGACGTTCCCACTGCAAGTTAGGCTAAAAGTTATATGCATATAGTATTATCCCAGTGAAGTGCCATTCCCCAGAATACTGAAGTGTAAACATATATACATAACAGCCTGATACCAGTTGCTACTACTGCATTTAAGGCTGAACTTACATTATATCGGTATTGGCAGTATTTTCTCAGTCAATTCCATTCCTCAGAAAATAATATACTGCAACATACCTCTTTGCAGATGAACCTGCCCGCTGTCCCCTGATCTGAAGTTTACCTCACTCCTCAGAATGGCCGAGAACAGCAAAATGAATCTTAGCTACGCCGGCTAAAATCATCCAAAAACTCAGGTAGATTCTTCTTCAAATTCTACCTGAGAAGGAACAACACACTCCGGTGCTGTTTTAAAATAACAAACTTTTGATTGAAGATATAAAAACTAAGTATAATCACCACAGTCCTCTCACACATCCTATCTATTAGTTGGGTGCAAGAGAATGACTGGGTGTGACGTAGAGGGGAGGAGCTATATAGCAGCTCTGCTTGGGTGATCCTCTTGCACTTCCTGTTGGGGAGGAGTTAATATCCCAGAAGTAATGATGACCCGTGGACTGACTACACTTAACAGGAGAAAAGGAATGTTGAACATTCTGAGTCAAGGCAAATAAATGTTTGAATACATATATTTAGAACTTTAAAAAAGTGCCCAACCATAGCTTTAGAGTGTCACAGAAAATAAGACTTACTTACCCCAGGACACTCATCTACATGTTGTAGAAAGCCAAACCAGTACTGAAACGAAAATCAGCAGAGGTAATGGTATATATATATAAGAGTATATCGTCGATCTGAAAAGGGAGGTAAGAGATGAATCTCTACGACCGATAACAGAGAACCTATGAAATAGACCCCGTAGAAGGAGATCATTGAATTCAAACAGGCAATACTCTCTTCACATCCCTCTGACATTCACTGCACGCTGAGAGGAAAACCGGGCTCCAACCTGCTGCGGAGCGCATATCAACGTAGAATCTAGCACAAACTTACTTCACCACTTCCATAGGAGGCAAAGTTTGTAAAACTGATTTGTGGGTGTGGTGAGGGGTGTATTTGTAGGCATTTTGAGGTTTGGGAAACTTTGCCCCTCCTGGTAGGAATGTATATCCCATACGTCACTAGCTCATGGACTCTTGCTAATGAAAGAAAGTAGTGTATACTGTCCCTTTAAGAAGAAAACATACGCACACACCCTCAGACACACCCACAGAAAATGCACAAAAACACACACACAAATCCTCACAGAGACCCACAGGAAAAAAAAAACTCTCATAGAGACACCAACAAAAGCACAAAGACATAAACACAGACACCCACAGAAACATTCACAGGAGGTAAAATTTCTGCACATTGCATCCCCTAAATCAGCAGTGTGTGACATCCATGATAAAAAAAAATAACAGAAATTAGGAGATCACTTTATAATGAATCATATTTGTAAATGTGCAAACAAAAATAATTCTGTGAATACAAAATTCTACATTAATGATCTATCTAGATGAAGAAAAGTACTTTTGAAAGGTTGACATATGTTTGGGTCCCCCCCCCCCCCATTGTCTCACACTGTGCAAAGTGGTTTAGTGCAAAGGACAGGGAATTTGGAGGTGTGCGGGTCTAACCAGGAAAGGGAACTAGAAGGTGCGAGGGTCTGACCAGGGCAGGGAACAAGGAGGTGGGAGTGTCTAACCAGGAAAGGGAACTAGAAGGTGCGAGGGTCTAACCAGGACAGGGAACTAGGAGGTGGGAGGGTTGGATCAGGACAGGGAACTAGGAGGTGGGAGGGTTGGAAAAGGGCAGGGAACAAGGAGGTGGGAGGGTTGGATAAGGACAGGGAACTAGGAGGTGGGAGGGTTGGATCGGGACAGGGAACTAGGAGGTGGGAGGGTTGGATCAGGACAGGGAACTAGGAGGTGGGAGGGTTGGATAAGGACAGGGAACTAGGAGGTGGGAGGGTTGGATCAGGGCCGGGAACAAGGAGGTGGGAGGGTTGGATAAGGAAAGGGAACTAGGAGGTGGGAGGGTTGGATAAGGAAAGGGAACTAGGAGGTGGGAGGGTTGGATCAGGACAGGGGACTAGTAGGTGGGAGGGTTGGATCAGGACAGAGAACTAGGAGGTGGGAGTGTCGGACAAGGACAAGGAATTAGGAGGTGGGAGGGTTGGATCAGGACAGGGAACTAGGAGGTGGGAGGGTTGGACCAGGACAGGGAACTAGGCGGTGGGAGTGTCTAACCAGGACAGGGAGGTGGGAGGGTTGGATCAGGACAGGGAACTAGGAGGTGGGAGGGTTGGATCAGGACAGGGAACTAGGAGGTGGGAGGGTTGGATCAGGACAGGGAACTAGGAGGTGGGAGGGTTGGATCAGGACAGGGAACTAGGAGGTGGGAGGGTTGGACCAGGACAGGGAACTAGGCGGTGGGAGTGTCTAACCAGGACAGGGAGGTGGGAGGGTTGGATCAGGACAGGGAACTAGGAGGTGGGATGGTTGGATCAGGACAGGGAACTAGGAGGTGGGAGGGTTGGATCAGGACAGGGAACTAGGAGGTGGGAGGGTTGGATCAGGACAGGGAACTAGGAGGTGGGAGTGTCGGACCAGGACAGGGAACTAGGAGGTGGGAGGGTTGGACCAGGACAGGGAACTAGGAGGTGGGAGGGTTGGACCAGGACAGGGAACTAGGAGGTGTGAGGGTTGGATCAGGACAGGGAACTAGGAGGTGGGAGGGTTGGACCAGGACAGGGAACTAGGAGGTGGGAGGGTTGGACCAGGACAGGGAATTAGGAGGTGGGAGTGTCTAACCAAGACAGGGAACTAGGAGGTGGGAGGGTTGGATCAGGACAGGGAACTAGGAGGTGGGAGTGTTGGATCAGTGCAGGGAACTAGGAGGTGGGAGGGTTGGACCAGGACAGGGAACTAGGGGGTTGGAGGTTTGGACCAGGTCAGAAAAACTAAAAATGTATGCTTGCCTGATAAATTACTTTCTTTTATGATATGACGAGTCCACGGTTTTCATCCTTACTTGTGGGATATTAACCTCCTGCTACCAGGAAGTGGCAAAGAGCACCACAGCAGAGCTGTATATATAGCCCCTCCCCTTCCCCTCCACCCTCAGTCATTCAGCCGAAGGTACAGGAAGAGAAAAAGGAAAGGCTAAAAGGCGCAGAGGTGACTGAAGTTTACAAAAAATAAATTAAGTAAAACTGTCTTAAAAAGAACAGGGTGGGCCGTGGATTTGTCATATCGTAAAAGAAAGTAATTTATCAGGTAAGCATACATTTAGTTTTCTTTTACAAAGATATGACGAGTCCACGGATTTCATCCTTACTTGTGGGAAACCAATACCAAAGCAATAGGACACGGATGAAAGGGAGGGACAAGACAGGAACCTAAACGTAAGGCACCACTGCTTGAAGAACCTTTCTCCCAAAGATAGCCTCAGAAGAAGCAAAAGTATCAAATTTGGAAAAACAGAATTTATGTTTACCTGATAAATTACTTTCTCCAACGGTGTGTCCGGTCCACGGCGTCATCCTTACTTGTGGGATATTCTCCTCCCCAACAGGAAATGGCAAAGAGCCCAGCAAAGCTGGTCACATGATCCCTCCTAGGCTCCGCCTACCCCAGTCATTCGACCGACGTTAAGGAGGAATATTTGCATAGGAGAAACCATATGATACCGTGGTGACTGTAGTTAAAGAAAATAAATTATCAGACCTGATTAAAAAACCAGGGCGGGCCGTGGACCGGACACACCGTTGGAGAAAGTAATTTATCAGGTAAACATAAATTCTGTTTTCTCCAACATAGGTGTGTCCGGTCCACGGCGTCATCCTTACTTGTGGGAACCAATACCAAAGCTTTAGGACACGGATGATGGGAGGGAGCAAATCAGGTCACCTAGATGGAAGGCACCACGGCTTGCAAAACCTTTCTCCCAAAAATAGCCTCAGAAGAAGCAAAAGTATCAAACTTGTAAAATTTGGTAAAAGTGTGCAGTGAAGACCAAGTCGCTGCCCTACATATCTGATCAACAGAAGCCTCGTTCTTGAAGGCCCATGTGGAAGCCACAGCCCTAGTGGAATGAGCTGTGATTCTTTCGGGAGGCTGCCGTCCGGCAGTCTCGTAAGCCAATCTGATGATGCTTTTAATCCAAAAAGAGAGAGAGGTAGAAGTTGCTTTTTGACCTCTCCTTTTACCGGAATAAACAACAAACAAGGAAGATGTTTGTCTAAAATCCTTTGTAGCGTCTAAATAGAATTTTAGAGCGCGAACAACATCCAAATTGTGCAACAAACGTTCCTTCTTTGAAACTGGTTTCGGGCACAGAGAAGGTACGATAATCTCCTGGTTAATGTTTTTGTTAGAAACAACTTTTGGAAGAAAACCAGGTTTAGTACGTAAAACCACCTTATCTGCATGGAACACCAGATAAGGAGGAGAACACTGCAGAGCAGATAATTCTGAAACTCTTGAAGGAAGGATAGAATCTTAGGAATCTTAACCTTGTCCCAAGGGAATCCTTTAGATTCACACCAACAGATATATTTTTTCCAAATTTTGTGGTAAATCTTTCTAGTTACAGGCTTTCTGGCCTGAACAAGAGTATCGATAACAGAATCTGAGAACCCTCGCTTCGATAAGATCAAGCGTTCAATCTCCAAGCAGTCAGCTGGAGTGAGACCAGATTCGGATGTTCGAACGGACCTTGAACAAGAAGGTCTCGTCTCAAAGGTAGCTTCCATGGTGGAGCCGATGACATATTCACCAGATCTGCATACCAAGTCCTGCGTTGCCACGCAGGAGCTATCAAGATCACCGACGCCCTCTCCTGATTGATCCTGGCTACCAGCCTGGGGATGAGAGGAAACGGCGGGAATACATAAGCTAGTTTGAAGGTCCAAGGTGCTACTAGTGCATCCACTAGAGCCGCCTTGGGATCCCTGGATCTGGACCCGTAGCAAGGAACTTTGCAGTTCTGACGAGAGGCCATCAGATCCATGTCTGGAATGCCCCACAGTTGAGAGATTTGGACAAAGATTTCCGGATGGAGTTCCCACTCCCCCGGATGCAATGTCTGACGACTCAGAAAATCCGCTTCCCAATTTTCCACTCCTGGGATGTGGATTGCAGACAGGTGGCAGGAGTGAGACTCCGCCCATTGAATGATTTTGGTCACTTCTTCCATCGCCAGGGAACTCCTTGTTCCCCCCTGATGGTTGATGTACGCAACAGTCGTCATGTTGTCTGATTGAAACCGTATGAACTTGGCCCTCGCTAGCTGAGGCCAAGCCTTGAGAGCATTGAATATCGCTCTCAGTTCCAGAATATTTATCGGTAGAAGAGATTCTTCCCGAGACCAAAGACCCTGAGCTTTCAGGGATCCCCAGACCGCGCCCCAGCCCATCAGACTGGCGTCGGTCGTGACAATGACCCACTCTGGTCTGCGGAAGGTCATCCCTTGTGACAGGTTGTCCAGGGACAGCCACCAACGGAGTGAGTCTCTGGTCCTCTGATTTACTTGTATCCTCGGAGACAAGTCTGTATAGTCCCCATTCCACTGACTGAGCATGCACAGTTGTAATGGTCTTAGATGAATGCGCGCAAAAGGAACTATGTCCATTGCCGCTACCATCAAACCTATCACTTCCATGCACTGCGCTATGGAAGGAAGAGGAACGGAATGAAGTATCCGACAAGAGTCTAGAAGTTTTGTTTTTCTGGCCTCTGTCAGAAAAATCCTCATTTCTAAGGAGTCTATTATTGTTCCCAAGAAGGGAACCCTTGTCGACGGAGATAGAGAATTCTTTTCCACATTCACTTTCCATCCGTGAGATCTGAGAAAGGCCAGGACGATGTCCGTGTGAGCCTTTGCTTGAGGAAGGGACGACGCTTGAATCAGAATGTCGTCCAAGTAAGGTACTACAGCAATGCCCCTTGGTCTTAGCACAGCTAGAAGGGACCCTAGTACCTTTGTGAAAATCCTTGGAGCAGTGGCTAACCCGAAAGGAAGCGCCACGAACTGGTAATGCTTGTCCAGGAATGCGAACCTTAGGAACCGATGATGTTCCTTGTGGATAGGAATATGTAGATACGCATCCTTTAAATCCACCGTGGTCATGAATTGACCTTCCTGGATGGAAGGAAGAATTGTTCGAATGGTTTCCATCTTGAACGATGGAACCTTGAGAAACTTGTTTAAGATCTTGAGATCTAAGATTGGTCTGAACGTTCCCTCTTTTTTGGGAACTATGAACAGATTGGAGTAGAACCCCATCCCTTGTTCTCCTAATGGAACAGGATGAATCACTCCCATTGTTAACAGGTCTTCTACACAATGTAAGAATGCCTGTCTTTTTATGTGGTCTGAAGACAACTGAGACCTGTGGAACCTCCCCCTTGGGGGAAGCCCCTTGAATTCCAGAAGATAACCTTGGGAGACTATTTCTAGTGTCCAAGGATCCAGAACATCTCTTGCCCAAGCCTGAGCGAAGAGAGAGAGTCTGCCCCCCACCAGATCCGGTCCCGGATCGGGGGCCAACATTTCATGCTGTCTTGGTAGCAGTGGCAGGTTTCTTGGCCTGCTTTCCCTTGTTCCAGCCTTGCATTGGTCTCCAAGCTTGCTTGGCTTGAGAAGTATTACCCTCTTGCTTAGAGGACGTAGCACTTTGGGCTGGTCCGTTTCTACGAAAGGGACGAAAATTAGGTTTATTTTTGGCCTTGAAAGGCCGATCCTGAGGAAGGGCATGGCCCTTACCCCCAGTGATATCAGAGATAATCTCTTTCAAGTCAGGGCCAAACAGCGTTTTCCCCTTGAAAGGAATGTTAAGTAGCTTGTTCTTGGAAGACGCATCAGCTGACCAAGATTTCAACCAAAGCGCTCTGCGCGCCACAATAGCAAACCCAGAATTCTTAGCCGCTAACCTAGCCAATTGCAAAGTGGCGTCTAGGGTGAAAGAATTAGCCAATTTGAGAGCATTGATTCTGTCCATAATCTCCTCATAAGGAGGAGAATCACTATCGACCGCCTTTACCAGCTCATCGAACCAGAAACATGCGGCTGTAGCGACAGGGACAATGCATGAAATTGGTTGTAGAAGGTAACCCTGCTGAACAAACATCTTTTTAAGTAAACCTTCTAATTTTTTATCCATAGGATCTTTGAAAGCACAACTATCTTCTATGGGTATAGTGGTGCGTTTGTTTAAAGTGGAAACCGCTCCCTCGACCTTGGGGACTGTCTGCCATAAGTCCTTTCTGGGGTCGACCATAGGAAACAATTTTTTAAATATGGGGGGAGGGACGAAGGAATACCGGGCCTTTCCCATTCTTTATTTACAATGTCCGCCACCCGCTTGGGTATAGGAAAAGCTTCTGGGAGCCCCGGGACCTCTAGGAACTTGTCCATTTTACATAGCTTCTCTGGGATGACCAAATTGTCACAATCATCCAGAGTGGATAATACCTCCTTAAGCAGAGCGCGGAGATGTTCCAACTTAAATTTAAACGTAATCACATCAGGTTCAGCTTGTTGAGAAATGTTCCCTGAATCTGTAATTTCTCCCTCAGACAAAACCTCCCTGGCCCCATCAGACTGGTTTAGGGGCCCTTCAGAACCATTATTATCAGCGTCGTCATGCTCTTCAGTATCTAAAACAGAGCAGTCGCGCTTACGCTGATAAGAGTGCATTTTGGCTAAAATGTTTTTGACAGAATTATCCATTACAGCCGTTAATTGTTGCATAGTAAGGAGTATTGGCGCGCTAGATGTACTAGGGGCCTCCTGAGTGGGCAAGACTCGTGTAGACGAAGGAGGGAATGATGCAGTACCATGCTTACTCCCCTCACTTGAGGAATCATCTTGGGCATCATTGTCATTGTCACATAAATCACATTTATTTAAATGAGAAGGAACTCTGGCTTCCCCACATTCAGAACACAGTCTATCTGGTAGTTCAGACATGTTAAACAGGCATAAACTTGATAACAAAGTACAAAAAACGTTTTAAAATAAAACCGTTACTGTCACTTTAAATTTTAAACTGAACACACTTTATTACTGCAATTGCGAAAAAATATGAAGGAATTGTTCAAAATTCACCAAAATTTCACCACAGTGTCTTAAAGCCTTAAAAGTATTGCACACCAAATTTGGAAGCTTTAACCCTTAAAATAACGGAACCGGAGCCGTTTTTAACTTTAACCCCTTTACAGTCCCTGGTATCTGCTTTGCTGAGACCCAACCAAGCCCAAAGGGGAATACGATACCAAATGACGCCTTCAGAAAGTCTTTTCTATGTATCAGAGCTCCTCACACATGCGACTGCATGTCATGCCTCTCAAAACAAGTGCGCAACACCGGCGCGAAAATGAGGCTCTGCCTATGATTTGGGAAAGCCCCTAAAGAATAAGGTGTCTAAAAAAGTGCCTGCCGATATAATCTTATCAAAATACCCAGATTAAATGATTCCTCAAGGCTAAATATGTGTTAATAATGAATCGATTTAGCCCAGAAAAAGTCTACAGTCTTAATAAGCCCTTGTGAAGCCCTTATTTACTATCTTAATAAACATGGCTTACCGGATCCCATAGGGAAAATGACAGCTTCCAGCATTACATCGTCTTGTTAGAATGTGTCATACCTCAAGCAGCAAGAGACTGCTCACTGTTCCCCCAACTGAAGTTAATTCCTCTCAACAGTCCTGTGTGGAACAGCCATGGATTTTAGTAACGGTTGCTAAAATCATTTTCCTCATACAAACAGAAATCTTCTTCTCTTTTCTGTTTCTGAGTAAATAGTACATACCAGCACTATTTTAAAATAACAAACTCTTGATTGAATAATAAAAACTACAGTTAAACACTAAAAAACTCTAAGCCATCTCCGTGGAGATGTTGCCTGTACAACGGCAAAGAGAATGACTGGGGTAGGCGGAGCCTAGGAGGGATCATGTGACCAGCTTTGCTGGGCTCTTTGCCATTTCCTGTTGGGGAGGAGAATATCCCACAAGTAAGGATGACGCCGTGGACCGGACACACCTATTTTGGAGAAAAGTGTGAAGGGACGACCAAGTTGCAGCCTTACAAATCTGTTCCACAGATGCATCATTTTTAAAAGCCCATGTGGAAGCCACAGCCCTGGTAGAATGAGCCATAATTCTTTCAGGAGGCTGCTGACCAGCAGACTCATATGCCAGGCAGATTATACTTTTCAGCCAAAAAGAAAGAGAGGTAGCCATAGCTTTCTGACCCCTACGCTTTCCAGAATAAACAATGAATAATGAAGATGATTGACGGAAGTCCTTAGTTGCCTGTAAGTAAAACTTTAAGGCACGGACCACGTCCAAGTTAGGTAAAAGACGCTCCTTCTTAGAAGAAGGATTAGGACACAAGGAAGGAACAACAATTTCCTGATTAATATTCTTATTCGAACTTTCCAAGATAATATCATTGGTTAATCCAAAAATTACTGCACCCAGAAGCAAGGGCAGAAATAAGGCTTTAGAAGTACTTATATCAACATGTAGTCAAAAGATAGATAAAAATACACTCTGCACCTCGCCACAGCTCTGCTGTGGCGCCTACCTGCCCCCAGGGTACTTCAAATCAAGTTTCCAACCCTTCAGACCAGCTACACAGTCCAGGAGCCACCGAGTTACTGTTTGCTGCTGCTAAGCCTGAAGAAATTGCGTCAAAATAGGCTCCGCCCCTTAGGGTCAAAAGTCGGAGTAGGCCCGAACAACACCGCATGGAAATGCAGTTTTGCACTAAATTAAAAATACACACACAATATAACCCTCAAGCATAAAACCAATAAGTTTTAAGTGCCAAAAATAAAAAAACATAAAACATCGTTTTTTATATTGTCTCCCATGTCACATAATGCCCAAATATCAACTAATGATAAATATAATACAGGGACTCCAGTAACACCCCTCTTATTAAAATAGGTTTTACTGCTTACCCCATTCCCATATAGGGAAATAATGCCAGCCAGTTCTGATACACCAAGTCTCCTCAGAAAAAAAGGCTGCACATACCTTAATGCTGCTTGTAGCATGAAACCGGTCTCCACACTGAAGATGTCTCATGGTTACCTTCAGAAGTCTTGTGGGAACCAGCGTTGATCTTAGTTACAGCTGCTAAGATCATCAAACCTCAGGGCAGAAATCTTCTTCCATATCCCCCTGAGGAAAATAGTATGCACCGGTACCAGTTAAAATAAAAAACTTCTTAATTTAAAAAACTAAAACTAACACCTCACTTTACCAAGTCTTCCTAGTATAACAAAGGCAAAGAGAATGACTGAGGGTGGAGGGGAAGGGGCTATATATATACAGCTCTGCTGTGGTGCTCTTTGCCACTTTCTGTTAGCAGGAGGTTAATATCCCACAAGTAAGGATGAAATCCGTGGAGTCGTCATATCTTTGTAAAAGAAAACTAGGAGGTGTGAGGGTCTGACCAGGACAGGGAACTAGGAGGTGGGAGTGTTGGATCAGGACAGGGAACTAGGAGGTGGGAGGGTCTAACCAGGGCAGGGAACAAGGAGGTGGGAGGGTCTAACCAGGACAGGGAACTAGGAGGTGGGAGTGTTGGACCAGGACAGGGAACTAGGAGGTGGGAGGGTTGGATCAGGACAGAAAAACTAGGAGGTGGGAGGGTCTGACCAGGACAGGGAACTAGGTGGTGTGAGGGTCTGCCCAGAACAGGGAACTAGGAGGTGTGAGGGTCTGACCAGGACAGGGAACTAGGAGGTGGGAGGGTTGGATAAGGACAGGGAACTAGGAGGTGGGAGGGTTGGATCAGGACAGGGAACTAGGAGGTGGGAGGGTCTAACCAGGACAGGGAACTAGGAGGTGGGAGTGTTGGACCAGGACAGGGAACTAGGAGGTGGGAGGGTTGGATCAGGACAGAAAAACTAGGAGGTGGGAGGGTCTGACCAGGACAGGGAACTAGGTGGTGTGAGGGTCTGCCCAGAACAGGGAACTAGGTGGTGTGAGGGTCTGCCCAGAACAGGGAACTAGGAGGTGTGAGGGTCTGACCAGGACAAGGGACTTGGAGGTGGGAGGGTCTAACCAGGACAGGGAACTAGGAGGTGGGAGGGTTGGATCAGGACAGGGAACTAGGAGGTGGGAGGGTTGGACCAGGACAGGGAACTAGGAGGTGGGAGGGTTGGACCAGGGCAGGGAACTAGGTGGTCGGGTTGAAACAGGACAGAGAACTAGGAGGTGGGTCTAACCAGGACAGGGAACTAGGAGATGGGAGGGTTGGATCAGGACAGGGAACTAGGATGTGGAGGGTTGGACCTGGGCAGGGAACTAGGAGGTTGACGGGTCTAAACAGGACAGGGAACTAGGAGGTGGGAGGGTTGGACCAGGGCAGGGAACTAGGAGGTGGGAGTGTCTAACCAAGACAGGGAACTAGGAGGTGGGAGGGTTGGATCAGGACAGGGAACTAGGAGGTGGGAGGGTTGGATCAGTGCAGGGAACTAGGAGGTGGGAGGGTTGGACCAGGACAGGGAACTAGGGGGTTGGAGGTTTGGACCAGGTCAGAAAAACTAAAAATGTATGCTTGCCTGATAAATTACTTTCTTTTATGATATGACGAGTCCACGGTTTTCATCCTTACTTGTGGGATATTAACCTCCTGCTACCAGGAAGTGGCAAAGAGCACCACAGCAGAGCTGTATATATAGCCCCTCCCCTTCCCCTCCACCCTCAGTCATTCAGCCGAAGGTACAGGAAGAGAAAAAGGAAAGGCTAAAAGGCGCAGAGGTGACTGAAGTTTACAAAAAATAAATTAAGTAAAACTGTCTTAAAAAGAACAGGGTGGGCCGTGGATTTGTCATATCGTAAAAGAAAGTAATTTATCAGGTAAGCATACATTTAGTTTTCTTTTACAAAGATATGACGAGTCCACGGATTTCATCCTTACTTGTGGGAAACCAATACCAAAGCAATAGGACACTGATGAAAGGGAGGGACAAGACAGGAACCTAAACGTAAGGCACCACTGCTTGAAGAACCTTTCTCCCAAAGATAGCCTCAGAAGAAGCAAAAGTATCAAATTTGGAAAAAGTGTGAAGGGACGACCAAGTTGCAGCCTTACAAATCTGTTCCACAGATGCATCATTTTTAAAAGCCCATGTGGAAGCCACAGCCCTGGTAGAATGAGCCATAATTCTTTCAGGAGGCTGCTGACCAGCAGACTCATATGCCAGGCAGATTATACTTTTCAGCCAAAAAGAAAGAGAGGTAGCCATAGCTTTCTGACCCCTACGCTTTCCAGAATAAACAATGAATAATGAAGATGATTGACGGAAGTCCTTAGTTGCCTGTAAGTAAAACTTTAAGGCACGGACCACGTCCAAGTTAGGTAAAAGACGCTCCTTCTTAGAAGAAGGATTAGGACACAAGGAAGGAACAACAATTTCCTGATTAATATTCTTATTCGAACTTTCCAAGATAATATCATTGGTTAATCCAAAAATTACTGCACCCAGAAGCAAGGGCAGAAATAAGGCTTTAGAAGTACTTATATAAACATGTAGTCAAAAGATAGATAAAAATACACTCTGCACCTCGCCACAGCTCTGCTGTGGTGCCTACCTGCCCCCAGGGTACTTCAAATCAAGTTTCCAACCCTTCAGACCAGCTACACAGTCCAGGAGCCACCGAGTTACTGTTTGCTGCTGCTAAGCCTGAAGAAATTGCGTCAAAATAGGCTCCGCCCCTTAGGGTCAAAAGTCGGAGTAGGCCCGAACAACACCGCATGGAAATGCAGTTTTGCACTAAATTAAAAATACACACACAATATAACCCTCAAGCATAAAACCAATAAGTTTTAAGTGCCAAAAATAAAAAAACATAAAACATCGTTTTTTATATTGTCTCCCATGTCACATAATGCCCATATACCAACTAATGATCAATATAAAATAGGGACTCCAGTAACACCCCTCTTATTAAAATAGGTTTTACTGCTTACCCCATTCCCATACAGGGAAATAATGCCAGCCAGTTCTGATACACCAAGTCTCCTCAGAAAAAAAGGCTGCACATACCTTAATTCTGCTTGTAGCATGAAACCGGTCTCCACACTGAAGATGTCTCATGGTTACCTTCAGAAGTCTTGTGGGAACCAGCGTTGATCTTAGTTACAGCTGCTAAGATCATCAAACCTCAGGGCAGAAATCTTCTTCCATATCCCCCTGAGGAAAATAGTACGCACCGGTACCAGTTAAAATAAAAAACTTCTTAATTTAAAAAACTAAAACTAACACCTCAATTTACCAAGTCTTCCTAGTATAACAAAGGCAAAGAGAATGACTGAGGGTGGAGGGGAAGTGGCTATATATATACAGCTCTGCTGTGGTGCTCTTTGCCACTTTCTGTTAGCAGGAGGTTAATATCCCACAAGTAAGGATGAAATCCGTGGAGTCGTCATATCTTTGTAAAAGAAAACTAGGAGGTGTGAGGGTCTGACCAGGACAGGGAACTAGGAGGTGGGAGTGTTGGATCAGGACAGGGAACTAGGAGGTGGGAGGGTTGGATCAGGACAGAAAAACTAGGAGGTGGGAGGGTCTGACCAGGACAGGGAACTAGGTGGTGTGAGGGTCTGCCCAGAACAGGGAACTAGGAGGTGTGAGGGTCTGACCAGGACAAGGGACTAGGAGGTGGGAGGGTCTAACCAGGACAGGGAACTAGGAGGTGGGAGGGTTGGATAAGGACAGGGAACTAGGAGGTGGGAGGGTTGGATCAGGACAGGGAACTAGGAGGTGGGAGGGTCTAACCAGGGCAGGGAACAAGGAGGTGGGAGGGTCTAACCAGGACAGGGAACTAGGAGGTGGGAGTGTTGGACCAGGACAGGGAACTAGGAGGTGGGAGGGTTGGATCAGGACAGAAAAACTAGGAGGTGGGAGGGTCTGACCAGGACAGGGAACTAGGTGGTGTGAGGGTCTGCCCAGAACAGGGAACTAGGAGGTGTGAGGGTCTGACCAGGACAAGGGACTAGGAGGTGGGAGGGTCTAACCAGGACAGGGAACTAGGAGGTGGGAGGGTTGGATAAGGACAGGGAACTAGGAGGTGGGAGGGTTGGATCAGGACAGGGAACTAGGAGGTGGGAGGGTCTAACCAGGACAGGGAACTAGGAGGTGGGAGTGTTGGACCAGGACAGGGAACTAGGAGGTGGGAGGGTTGGATCAGGACAGAAAAACTAGGAGGTGGGAGGGTCTGACCAGGACAGGGAACTAGGTGGTGTGAGGGTCTGCCCAGAACAGGGAACTAGGAGGTGTGAGGGTCTGACCAGGACAAGGGACTAGGAGGTGGGAGGGTCTAACCAGGACAGGGAACTAGGAGGTGGGAGGGTTGGATCAGGACAGGGAACTAGGAGGTGGGAGGGTTGGACCAGGACAGGGAACTAGGAGGTGGGAGGGTTGGACCAGGGCAGGGAACTAGGTGGTCGGGTTGAAACAGGACAGAGAACTAGGAGGTGGGTCTAACCAGGACAGGGAACTAGGAGATGGGAGGGTTGGATCAGGACAGGGAACTAGGATGTGGAGGGTTGGACCTGGGCAGGGAACTAGGAGGTTGACGGGTCTAAACAGGACAGGGAACTAGGAGGTGGGAGGGTTGGACCAGGGCAGGGAACTAGGAGGTGGGAGGGTCTGACCAGGACAGGGAACTAGGAGGTGGGAGGGTCTAACCAGGACAGGGAACTAGGAGGTGGGAGGGTCTAACCAGGACAGGGAACTAGGAGGTGGGAGGGTTGGATCAGGACAGGGAACTAGGAGGTGGGAGGGTTGGACCAGGACAGGGAACTAGGAGGTGGGAGGGTTGGACCAGGACAGGGAACTAGGAGGTGGGAGGGTTGGATCAGGACAGGGAACTAGGAGGTGGGAGGGTTGGATCAGGACAGGGAACTAGGAGGTGGGAGGATCTCACCAGGACAGGGAACTAGGAGGTGGGAGGGTTGGACCAAGGCAGGGAACAAGGTGGGAGGGTTGGACCAGGACAGGGAACTAGGAGGTGGGAGGGTTGGATCAGGACAGGGAACTAGGATGTGGGAGGGTTGGACCAGGACAGAGAACTAGGAGGTTGGCGGGTCTAACCAGGACAGGGAACTAGGAGGTGGGAGGGTTGAACCAGGGCAGGGAACTAGGAGGTGGGAGGTTCTAACCAGGACAAGGAACTAGGAGGTGGGAGGGTCTGACCAGGACAGGGAACTAGGAGGTGGGAGGGTCTAACCAGGTCAGGAAAATAGGTGGTGTGAGGGTCTGACCAGGACAGGGAACTAGGAGGTGGGAGGGTCTAACCAGGACAGGGAACTAGGAGGTGGGAGGGTCTAACCAGGACAGGGAACTAGGAGGTGGGAGGGTTGGACCAGGACAGGGAACTAGGAGGTGGGAGGGTTGGACCAGGGCAGGGAACTAGGAGGTGGGAGGGTCTCACCAGGACAGGGAACTAGGAGATGGGAGGGTCTAACCAGGACAGGGAACTAGGAGGTGGGAGGGTTGGACCAGGGCAGGGAACTAGGTGGGAGGGTTGGACCAGGAGAGAGAACTAGGAGGTGGGAGGGTCTAACCAGGACAGGGAACTAGGAGGTGGGAGGGTTGGATCAGGACAGGGAACTAGGATGTGGGAGGGTTGGACCAGGACAGGGAACTAGGAGGTGGGAGGGTTGGACCAGGGCAGGGAACTAGGAGGTGGGAGGGTTGGACCAGGGCAGGGAACTAGGAGGTGGGAGGGTCTGACCATGGTAAGGAACTAGGAGGTGGGAGGGTCTGACCAGGACAGGGAACTAGTAGGTGGGAGGGTCTAACCAGGACAGGGAACTAGGAGGTGGGAGGGTTGGATCAGGACAGGGAACTAGGAGGTGGGAGGGTTGGATCAGGACAGGGAACTAGGAGGTGGGAGTGTCGGACCAGGACAAGGAATTAGGAGGTGGGAGGGTTGGATCAGGACAGGGAACTAGGAGGTGGGAGGGTCGGACCAGGACAAGGAATTAGGAGGTGGGAGGGTTGGACCAGGACAGGGAACTAGGAGGTGGGAGGGTTGGACCAGGACAGGGAACTAGGAGGTGGGAGGGTTGGACCAGGACAGGGAACTAGGAGGTGGGAGTGTCTAACCAAGACAGGGAACTAGGAGGTGGGAGTTTTGGATCAGGACAGGGAACTAGGAGGTGGGAGGGTTGGATCAGTGCAGGGAACTAGGAGGTGGGAGGGTTGGACCAGGACAGGGAACTAGGAGGTGGGAGGGTTGGACCATAGTAAGGAACTAGGAGGTTGGCTGGTCTAACCAGGACAGGGAACTAGGAGGGGGAAGGGTTGGACCAGGGCAGGGAACAAGGAGGTTCTTACCAGGACAGGGAACTAGGAGGTGGGAGGGTTGGACCATGGTAAGGAACTAGGAGGTTGGCGGGTCTAACCAGGACAGGGAACTAGGAGGGGGAAGGGTTGGACCAGGGCAGGGAACTAGGAGGTGGGAGGGTTGGACCAGGGCAGGGAACTAGGAGGTGGGAGGGTCTGACCATGGTAAGGAACTAGGAGGTGGGAGGGTCTGACCAGGACAGGGAACTAGTAGGTGGGAGGGTCTAACCAGGACAGGGAACTAGGAGGTGGGAGGGTTGGATCAGGACAGGGAACTAGGAGGTGGGAGGGTTGGATCAGGACAGGGAACTAGGAGGTGGGAGTGTCGGACCAGGACAAGGAATTAGGAGGTGGGAGGGTCGGACCAGGACAAGGAATTAGGAGGTGGGAGGGTTGGATCAGGACAGGGAACTAGGAGGTGGGAGGGTTGGACCAGGACAGGGAACTAGGAGGTGGGAGGGTTGGACCAGGACAGGGAACTAGGAGGTGGGAGTGTCTAACCAAGACAGGGAACTAGGAGGTGGGAGGGTTGGATCAGGACAGGGAACTAGGAGGTGGGAGGGTTGGATCAGTGCAGGGAACTAGGAGGTGGGAGGGTTGGACCAGGACAGGGAACTAGGAGGTGGGAGGGTTGAACCAGGACAGTGAACTAGGAGGTGGGAGGGTTGGACCATAGTAAGGAACTAGGAGGTTGGCTGGTCTAACCAGGACAGGGAACTAGGAGGGGGAAGGGTTGGACCAGGGCAGGGAACAAGGAGGTTCTTACCAGGACAGGGAACTAGGAGGTGGGAGGGTTGGACAATGGTAAGGAACTAGGAGGTTGGCGGGTCTAACCAGGACAGGGAACTAGGAGGGGGAAGGGTTGGACCAGGGCAGGGAACAAGGAGGTTCTTACCAGGACAGGGAACTAGGAGGTGGGAGGGTTGGACAATGGTAAGGAACTAGGAGGTTGGCGGGTCTAACCAGGACAGGGAACTAGGAGGGGGGAGGGTCTGCCCAGAACAGGGAACTAGGAGGTGTGAGGGTCTGACCAGGACAAGGGACTAGGAGGTGGGAGGGTCTAACCAGGACAGGGAACTAGGAGGTGTGAGGGTCTGACCAGGACAAGGGACTAGGAGGTGGGAGGGTCTAACCAGGACAGGGAACTAGGAGGTGGGAGGGTTGGATCAGGACAGGGAACTAGGAGGTGGGAGGGTTGGACCAGGGCAGGGAACTAGGTGGTCGGGTTGAAACAGGACAGAGAACTAGGAGGTGGGAGGGTTGGACCAGGACAGGGAACTAGGAGGTGGGAGGGTTGGACCAGGGCAGGGAACTAGGTGGTCGGGTTGAAACAGGACAGAGAACTAGGAGGTGGGTCTAACCAGGACAGGGAACTAGGAGATGGGAGGGTTGGATCAGGACAGGGAACTAGGATGTGGAGGGTTGGACCTGGGCAGGGAACTAGGAGGTTGACGGGTCTAAACAGGACAGGGAACTAGGAGGGGGAAGGGTTGGACCAGGGCAGGGAACAAGGAGGTTCTTACCAGGACAGGGAACTAGGAGGTGGGAGGGTTGGACAATGGTAAGGAACTAGGAGGTTGGCGGGTCTAACCAGGACAGGGAACTAGGAGGGGGGAGGGTTGGACCAGGGCAGGGAACTAGGAGGTTCTTACCAAGAAAGGGAACTAGGAGGTGGGAGGGTCTGACCATGAGAAAAGCTAGATTTTGAGAAGGTAAGATGGAAAGATTGTGCCACATGAAACAGCAGCCAAAGCAGACTGGCTACAGGGAAAACATTGGTTATAAGTACTTACCTCACTGACAAACCCAAGTTGTACAAGCTCTGCGGCCAGTTCCTGTATGTTTTCATCTAGAGGAGAAAAGAGAGCGTTATTAGGGATCTACTGAAAGTGAGAGAAGACTGACATATGAGGGGGATGGGGTATGTGACAGATCATTACACTATAGGGTGTGTTTGGGTAGGGGCCATTTTCACATTATATTAAGAAATATAGGAAGTTAAAATGAAAAAAGAGAGAGAGAGAAAATAATAGCACAGATTATACATCACATAAACAGGATGTTTAACCATATGGAAGATTTATAAAGTTGTACAATCATGAGTTTAATGACCATCTTTTAGGAAGACAGCTGGGAAGTTCAGCAGCAAGAGAGAGGGCACAAATAAACTACAACACATTCATCAACAAAAACGCAATACGTACTGGGCAGCAGGTCACAGCTCAGGTGTCTGTTTAGTTTATCCTCCAACTTCAGTAACAGAGTTAGCTGCAGACAGTAAAAATAACCCACAGTAAGAACTGTACCGATGGGATGATGGGGTTAGCAGGGCACAGAAGAGTAAAAGGATGTCAGCGGCATAACAGGTCGGCGGGAAAGCAGTCGAGGGGTGAGAAGACCAGGGGGGTAGCAGAGAAGGGTGAGAAGGCCTGGCAGGGAAGCAGAGAAGGGTGAGAAGGCCTGGCGGGGTAGCAGAGAAGGGAAAGAAGGCCTGGCGGGGTAGCAGAGAAGGGAAAGAAGGCCTGGTGGGGTAGCAGAGAAGGGTGAGAAGGCCTGGTGGGGTAGCAGAGAAGGGTGAGAAGGCCTGGCGGGGCAGCATAGAAGGATGAGAAGGCCTGGCAGGGCAGCAGAGAAGGGTGAGATGGCCGGGGGGAAGCAGAGAAGGGTGAGAAGGCCTGGCGGGGCAGCAGAGAAGGATGAGAAGGCCTGGCGGGGCAGCAGAGAAGGATGAGAAGGCCTGGTGGGGCAGCAGAGAGAAGGCCTGGGGGGCAGCAGAGAGAAGGCCTGGCGGGGCAGCAGAGAAGGGTGAGAAGGCCTGGTGGGGCAGCAGAGAAGGATGAGAAGGCCTGGCGGGGCAGCAGAGAAGGGTGAGAAGGCCTGGCGGGGCAGCAGAGAAGGGTGAGAAGGCCTGGGGGGCAGCAGAGAAGGGTGAGAAGGCCTGGTGGGGCAGCAGAGAAGGATGAGAAGGCCTGGCGGGGCAGCAGAGAAGGGTGAGAAGGCCTGGGGGGTAGCAGAGAAGGGTGAGAAGGCCTGGCGGGGCAGCAGAGAAGGGTGAGAAGGCCTGGGGGGCAGCAGAGGATGAGAAGGCCTGGCGGGGCAGCAGAGAAGGGTGAGAAGGCCTGGCGGGGCAGCAGAGAAGGGTGAGAAGGCCTGGGGGGCAGCAGAGAAGGGTGAGAAGGCCTGGCGGGGCAGCAGAGAAGGGTGAGAAGGCCTGGGGGGTAGCAGAGGATGAGAAGGCCTGGCGGGGCAGCAGAGAAGGGTGAGAAGGCCTGGCGGGGCAGCAGAGAAGGGTGAGAAGGCCTGGCGGGGCAGCAGAGAAGGGTGAGAAGGCCTGGGGGGCAGCAGAGAAGGATGAGAAGGCCTGGTGGGGTAGCAGAGAAGGATGAGAAGGCCTGGGGGCAGCAGAGAAGGATGAGAAGGCCTGGGGGGTAGCAGAGAAGGGTGAGAAGGCCTGGTGGGGTAGCAGAGAAGGGTGAGAAGGCCTGGGGGCAGCAGAGAAGGATGAGAAGGCCTGGTGGGGTAGCAGAGAAGGATGAGAAGGCCTGGGGGGCAGCAGAGAAGGATGAGAAGGCCTGGTGGGGTAGCAGAGAAGGATGAGAAGGCCTGGTGGGGTAGCAGAGAAGGGAAAGAAGGCCTGGTGGGGTAGCAGAGAAGGGAAAGAAGGCCTGGTGGGGTAGCAGAGAAGGGAAAGAAGGCCTGGTGGGGTAGCAGAGAAGGGAAAGAAGGCCTGGTGGGGTAGCAGAGAAGGATGAGAAGGCCTGGTGGGGTAGCAGAGAAGGATGAGAAGGCCTGGTGGGGTAGCAGAGAAGGGAAAGAAGGCCTGGTGGGGTAGCAGAGAAGGGAAAGAAGGCCTGGGGGGCAGCAGAGGATGAGAAGGCCTGGCGGGGCAGCAGAGAAGGATGAGAAGGCCTGGTGGGGCAGCAGAGAAGGATGAGAAGGCCTGGTGGGGCAGCAGAGAAGGATGAGAAGGCCTGGTGGGGTAGCAGAGAAGGATGAGAAGGCTTGGTGGGGTAGCAGAGAAGGGAAAGAAGGCCTGGCGGGGCAGCAGAGAAGGGTGAGAAGGCCTGGGGGGCAGCAGAGAAGGATGAGAAGGCCTGGCGGGGCAGCAGAGAAGGATGAGAAGGCCTGGCGGGGCAGCAGAGAAGGATGAGAAGGCCTGGTGGGGCAGCAGAGAAGGATGAGAAGGCCTGGGGGGCAGCAGAGAAGGGTGAGAAGGCCTGGGGGCAGCAGAGAAGGGTGAGAAGGCCTGGGGGCAGCAGAGAAGGATGAGAAGGCCTGGGGGGTAGCAGAGAAGGGTGAGAAGGCCGGGGGGCAGCAGAGAAGAGTGAGAAGGCCTGGGGGGGCAGCAGAGAAGAGTGAGAAGGCCTGGCGGGGCAGCAGAGAAGAGTGAGAAGGCCTGGGGGGCAGCAGAGAAGAGTGAAAAGGCCTGGGGGGGCAGCAGAAAAGAGTGAGAAGGCCTGGGGGGCAGCAGAGAAGAGTGAGAAGGCCAGCGGGTCAGTAAAGAAAGTATTAGGAGGCTTACGTGGTGTTTTGCTCCTTCTTCTACTGATTCTATATTACACTGCATCTGGACCACCTAAAACACAGAATGTGGCAGATGATGAGGCTACAAAGTAGAGGAGCAAGGAAGTATTGGGACATTAGGGTGATATATGGGAGAACAAGGTTGATACAAAAGACATTCTGTCCTCAGGGATAACTAAGACCATCAACTGAAATGTGCGCACTGTGAATGTGCCAAGTGAGTAACAAAAACACCACTCAACAGACCATGGCACCTTGTGCGTGAGTGTATACACATGTGTGTGTGTGTGTATATTGTGTCTGTATGTATATTATATATATGTATTCACTGGCCACTTTATTAGGTACACCTTGCTAGTATCGGGTTGGACCCCCGTTTGCCTTCAGAACTGTCTTAATTCTTCGTGGCATAGATTAAACAAGGTGTTGTAAACATTCCTCAGAGATTTTGGTCCATATTGACAGATGGCATCACACAGTTGCTGTAGATTTGTCGGCTGCACATCCATGATGTGAATCTCCCGTTCCACCACATCCCACAGGTGCTCTATTGGATTGAGATCTGTTGACTGTGGAGACCATTGGAGTACAGTGAACTCATTGTTATGTTCAAGAAACCAGTTTGAGATGATTTGAGCTTTGTGACATGGTGCATTATCCTGCTAGAAGTATCCATCAGAAGATGGGTACACTGTAGTCATAAAGGGATGGTGTCACGATCAACATGTATTCCTACCTGTGCCTTTAAGTTTTATGACCCTGCCCATATCTTCCTTATAAGGAACACGCTCAAAATGTTCCTTGCTTAGTATTTTGTGCTGTTCCATTATTTGGCTGCTCCTTTTACTTAAGCTCTATCCGGTATATTATTACCTCCTCTCGTGCTACTACAACTATTATCTCTCATCAGCTGAACCAGTGAACTTCGCTATTGTGTCCTCCCGGGTCTAACTCTGCAGCTGCTGTGACTCTGATCAAGCTCAGTACCTCCACCCCTATCTCCAGGGACCCAAGACCTGTATCACTTAACAGACAAACTTTTGCTTCCCTACCTAAACAGGACCTTCGCATTAATCCTCCGGTCTTCAGGCTGCTGG